>NW_024882864.1:0-175638 GCF_019059575.1 Amphibalanus amphitrite | reverse complement strand
GGTATCAACAATCAACATGTTAATGAACTTAATATATTTTCTCAACAGTGCAGTTTTGAAGTTCAGGCGACAGAAATCAATTTAGATGGGGGCTAAGCCACCAGCTAAGCTACGACGTGGGGCTGATTCCCACCCTTACAAAGAAATTAACCCGCGCCGGGCCAGGGGGGGGGGGGGTGTTTGAACACCCTCCCCTGCGGTTTTTTTCGCAGATATCTCAAAACGGCGCCACACCTGTTCGTGCATCTTTCCGCACATGTGAAAATTTCAGACCCAGGTCGCCTTAGGTCAGGTCACCAGGTCACGCCAAGTGACCTCACGGCTCACCTCAGAAAAAAATAAGAATGCTCGTCATAGCTACACTGATGATCGATTGCCTTGAAACTTTCAGCGATTGATAAGAGCAAGATTGTCTATCAAATGTATATCTCGGAATTTTGATATCGGTGACCTGAGGTCAGGTCAAATTTGCGGCCTCTCCATCATAAGGCAATGGGAGAAAATTGAAAAGCGTCTGTTTTACACGAACGCTATTCTAGACACTCTCAAACATCGAGATGTAGATAACATCGACACACTGAACCGGAAAATGGCAACTGTGACCCCTCGTTATGCCCCCGAGGTCATCTCAGGTCACGAACAGAATCTAACAGTTTTTCGCTAATAACTTCTGATAGAGGCGTGCTAGAGCGCTGAAAACGCCTTAGACGTGTTGGCTCGACGTTGCGGATCGACTGATATGCAACATGACCTTTTCCCGTCAGGTCATGACCTTGACCTGAGGTCAAATTTTCAAGTTGACCTTTCAAGGTCAAATCATAGTTCATTCGACGCGTCTCGACGAGAGGAACACGATGCTGGCAAAAGTAATGTCTTGGCTCTTTTGAGTCAAAAGTTATTGCCGAAAAAACGTTTTTCGTAAAAAAGGCTATTTTTGGAGTTTTTGCCCTCTGGAGGCTAAACTGTTGACCTGAGATCAAATCTGAGATCATTACTCAGAAAGACCTGTGAAAGAGCTATCGAAGGCGCTTTTCCGCGGCGCTGTAGCTCTATCGGTTCCCGAGATAGCCGTTGGCAGTTTCCAAAATGTTGAAATAGTGAACATTTTACTTTTGGTGACCTCTGGTGACCTGACCCAAAAAATGACCGAAGTGCTTTCGTCCTTATTTTGGACGTTATTTCGATTGCCGCTTACTGCGTGTCGCTACGTGGCCCAGGAGCCGAGTTAGAAGGGGGGGGGGTGTTCAGACAGACACCCCCCCCGGCCCGGCGCGGGTTAAAGGGACCCTCCCACCTTCAAAAAAGTTAATGAATTGGCATGAAAGTGATGTCGCTCGGTTCAGAGAGAGCAGAAACGAATATCTACCAAATTTCATCGAAAAATATTCACCGGTTTTCAAGATATTAGCCTTTTACTTTTGTTTACTTTTTGGGATTTCCGCTGTTCCTAGCGACTTTATTTGAAAGTGCGGCATTTGTTGCGCGCAAAGCAGCATATACCACAGTGTGCTACAAAACGTTTTAGTCAAACATTTAACGGACGTTTGAAAGCCTGATGACGTCATCAGACTCCCGTAATGGTTAAGAGATAGGGACCACGCTGGTCCCACCCTGCAAGTAAAGGGAAGAAATTTCTTGAACACCATAAAGCTGCGGGGGTTGCGACCAGGATAAATGGTGGTTTCTGAGCCTGGCCGCAAACTTGGCTATCTCAACTCAAAACTAATGTTAAGGTGGGAGGGTCCCTTTAACAGTAGCCTGCGCAGAGAGATACTGCACCGCAAGACAGGGATGCTGTGCCGCCAGACACGTCATGGGCGTGAGTGTCAGAATGTGCAGCCGATACCGTAGTACCAGTTGGATGAGTTGGTTAGTTACTCACCCCGGGTTCACTGCACGCTGTTTTATTGAAGCAGTTTTTCTTGAACTGAACGATGCATCCATCGGGCTTGCAAAGCCCAAGATCCACACCCTTTTTCTTTACTTCCTGCCAGGCTTGTTGCCGGATGTGCTGACCGTTCACAGTTTTGAACTCTCCAAATAACTTCTGTAAATGGATCAAGCGATGGTTGGAATTATTGCAATATTTCGTGGTACCCATAATGCACGCTTCACAGCCTACTCAATAAAAATAAAATCTTTGAGAACGTAGCTACAAAATGGGTAGGCACCTCATTTTAGTAAGCCTCCTTTCAAATGCCCTGGAAAATGAAACAAAAATGCAGCTTTGTCACCTTTGACATAAGAGCATACTAAAGCAATGCGCAGCTGCTGAAATGAATTCGGTAACCATTCGATATGTTACATACAAAACAAAAGTGGCTTACGTATTTACTATTTAAAATGCAGTTAATCTTTCGTTGAAATTGAAAATAAAAATGAACAAAAATGAGAGAACAACAAATGAATAGCATATCAAGACTTGAAGCATAACTGGGTGCGGATATTTAGAATCATAGTGCGAAGTAATGCACCAATGCTAAGCCAAACAATGCATGAATTGGCGAAGTTGAATTCAACATTGAGGTGAAAATGGTAACAGGAAATGAAAGGTACTTACATCTTTCAATTATCTTCTCAGGATAAACAGCTTTTTTCTTCGATGCTGACTCTACGTGCTTCATTCTTGCGAAGTTGATCAACACGTACCGTTTAAAACCGTTTATCAATTAAAACCAAACATGACCAATAGCCCAGATTGGCCCACATAATGTTGTTAACTTTCAACAGCTGATAACTCGAGTCTGGACACATTTTGTTTTTGGAGAAATTTGTAAACCTCATTACAAATGTTCTTGCAATAGTCTGCAAACGTATTCTACAAAGTTTTATGCATAAAATTATTGATTATTTATTCTTATTACAAGATTTATTTAGAAAAAAAATCATTAAATTACAATTAATTAAGGCCTTGAAGTATGATATCACACCTCACTGTATCACTTTTTCCAACCAAAAAAAAAGAGCCGGGAGATGCCTAAAATTGAAGCACGCTTTTAGTTTTATAATAATGAGAAAAGCAGCCGGATGCTTTATTCAGCTCGATTTTTATTTGCAGCCGGTGTCCCGATTTTATTTTATAATAATGGCCTCTGGCCCCCAAAATCGTTACTGGTTTATCAGCCAATGAGCGTCGAGAATTGCCATACGCTGATTGGTGGGATTACTGCAGTTGTTGTTTAGAATGCTTACGGTGCTGACAGCGCTAGCGAAGGTGTCTCCACTTTTCGTAGAGCTTTCGTGAGCTCTAAGAGAGATCAAGGTGATACCAGCTGCGAGTATTGTTTTCATTGTTGAAAAGAATATATGAATCATGGCACCGGCCCATAACTCCCGGTGCATTTTGATGGACCGAAAAAGCGCATGATTTATTGAAAGTTATATCGAGACAAAATAGTTCAGCGCAGATGTCTAATACCAGGCACACTTTGCAGGCGAAAGGCAATTTCACGTACACAGAGTGAACACTATAGGGTCTAGCCACTGTCCACTGGAAGAGAATTGCCTTTTCACAAAACCGGCCCATACCTCCCGGGTCTCTCCTATGTAGACGAAGCTCATGAAACACGTTGCAGGTTTTTTATCCGTCACTTCAACAAAAGGAAGTACATTTAAATGGAAAGTGTAACATTTAAGTCATCTTAAAAGGGGCAGATTAATAAATGTGTAAGCGCGTCAAAATTACCAAAACTTAGCACGAGAATTGCTTTTTCTGCTTATATGATTTGGACATCTTTGCCAAGCTCCATATTTGCATATTGCATATATGTTCATGTAGCCTTGGTTTGCACTTTTACGACTTCATTGCACATTGATATTTATTGCGCAAAACATTGCAAGTCATTCCATGAATTCGAGGCTTACCTACAGCAGCTGAGTTTGTATTTCAAACTATGGCATCTCCAGCCCCCTCCAAAGTCATATGGCAGCATGGGCGTGACTTTTCCTACTAGCCCATAGGGTTGCGTCATGCGTGTTAAAATGCGACTTTTCGCACTCGGTTTTCAAGATCTCGTAGTGTGGGCATCCACATACAAAATATGTTAAAAGATAGCTACAACATTTTTATTTCCATTTTTTGGATGAAAAGTTCAAGCCCATCCAACCGTTTTCGAGATATTCGTCCATATATGACCCCATGTTTTTGATACATCGGAAGGTCCTGTGTTCTAATCTCGGCCAGACCAAAACTTTTACCGTTAATATGCGGCAAACCATGGCTGCAAAGTAGGGGTGAGCACGCTGGTGATGGAGAGTTGTAACTTGGCATACCTGACCTTTGATTCAAGCCAGATTTTGTGGCACCAACCTCATTTTCAGGTCAGGTCAGGTCACAGACCTATGGCGTCATAAGTGAACCTCTGCACGGTCACGAAAACGTCGTAACATCGCAGCTCCATCAATGCAAGGAGATCTATCACAGGTAGATGAAACTTACAGAACTTATCAAGAATAGAGTATCCCTTGCGAGCATCAGGGGCATGAAATGACTTCACTCAGGATCTGTCTCTGGTCGGCGAGGGAGTGACTGCACCTTCTATATGATGTAACGGAAGTTAGCCCACATTCAGCCCACATTCGGCCCAGCCCAGATTGGGGCTGCCAAATCTAGGGAAAAATCTAGAAATCTAGGGAAAAATCTAAAAACCGTTTTACGCCTAAACGGCTGGACGAAACTGAAAAATAAGACCACCATTTGAAAGATCTCTTCACTCCGGACCTAATGATATGGTTAAATACCGGATCAATTTAACCAAAAGCATGATTTAGCCAGGATGAAAATTTTCGGTCAATGGGGCGGCCCCTACGATTTTCTTCAAAATCGGCATGATGATACTACAGCCCGAGATGATCAATCTGGCTGAAGAAACCCCTATGGGCATTGAAATCTATGGGGTAAAAACGCCCTTGGAAAGTTTTACCCACGCATTTCTGGCAAGTGTATCGCACGCATCCCCCCAATATGGGTATCATATGAAAGCCCATGAAAACCCAAACAAAATGGTGGGGTTAAATTTACCCATTACCCCATCCATGGTAAAGTTTTCCCAAGATGAAAATTTTCGGTCAATGGGGCGGCCCCTACGATTTTCTTCAAAATCGGCATGGTGATACTACAGGCCGAGATGATCAATCTGGCTGAAGAAACCCCTATGGGCATTGAAATCTATGGGGTAAAAACGCCCTTGGAAAGTTTTACCCACGCATTTCTGGAAAGTGTATCGCACGCATCCCCCCAATATGGGTATCATATGAAAGCTCATGAAAACCCAAACAAAATGGTGGGGTAAAATTTACCCACAACCCCATCCAGGGTAAAGTTTACCCAAGATGAAAATCTTCGGTCAATGGGGCGGCCCCTACGATTTTCTTCAAAATCGGCATGGTGATACTACAGGCCGAGATGATCAATCTGGCTGAAGAAACCCCTATGGGCATTGAAATATATGGGGTAAAAACGCCCTTGGAAAGTTTTACCCACGCATTTCTGGCAAGTGTATCGCACGCATCCCCCCAATATGGGTATCATATGAAAGCCCATGAAAACCCAAACAAAATGGTGGGGTAAAATTTACCCATTACCCCATCCAGGGTAAAGTTTACCCAAGATGAAAATTTTCGGTCAATGGGGCGGCCCCTACGATTTTCTTCAAAATCGGCATGGTGATACTACAGGCCGAGATGATCAATCTGGCTGAAGAAACCCCTATGGGCATTGAAATCTATGGGGTAAAAACGCCCTTGGAAAGTTTCACCCACGCATTTCTGGCAAGTGTATCGCACGCATCCCCCCAATATGGGTATCATATGAAACCCCATGAAAACCCAAACAAAATGGTGGGGTAAAATTTACCCATTACCCTATCCAAGGTAAAGTTTACCCAAGATGAAAATTTTCGGTCAATGGGGCGGCCCCTACGATTTTCTTCAAAATCGGCATGGTGATACTACAGGCCCAGATGACCAATCTGGCTAAAGAAACCCCTATGGGCATTGAAATCTATGGGGTAAAAACGCCCTTGGAAAGTTTTACCCACGCATTTCTGGCAAGACTATCGCACGCATCCCCCCAATATGGGTATCATATGAAAGCCCATGAAAACCCAAACAAAATGGTGAAGTAGAATTTACCCATTACCCCATCCAGGGTAAAGTTTACCCAAGATGAAAATTTTCGGTCAATGGGGCGGCCCCTACGATTTTCTTCAAAATCGGCATGGTGATACTACAGGCCCAGATGACCAATCTGGCTGAAGAAACCCCTATGGGCATTGAAATCTATGGGGTAAAAACGCCCTTGGAAAGTTTTACCCATGCATTTCTGGCAAGACTATCGCACGCATCCCCCTAATATGGGTATCATATGAAAGCCCATGAAAACCCAAACAAAATGGTGGGGTAAAATTTACCCATTACCCCATCCAGGGTAAAGTTTACCCAAGATGAAAATTTTCGGTCAATGGGGCGGCCCCTACGATTTTCTTCAAAATCGGCATGGTGATACTACAGCCCTAGATGATCAATCTGGCTGAAGAAACCCCTATGGGCATTGAAATCTATGGGGTAAAAACGCCCTTGAAAAGTTTTACCCACGCATTTCTGGCAAGTGTATCGCACGCATCCCCCCAATATGGGTATCATATGAAAGCCCATGAAAACCCAAACAAAATGGTGGGGTTAAATTTACCCATTACCCCATCCAGGGTAAAGTTTACCCAAGATGAAAATTTTCGGTCAATGGGGCGGCCCCTACGATTTTCTTCAAAATCGGCATGGTGATACTACAGGCCGAGATGATCAATCTGGCTGAAAAAATCCCTATGGGCATTGAAATCTATGGGGTAAAAACGCCCTTGGAAAGTTTTACCCACGCATTTCTGGCAAGTGTATCGCACGCATCCCCCCAATTTGGGTATCATATGAACGCCCATGAAAACCCAAACAAAATGGTGGGGTAAAATTTACCCATTACCCCATCCAGGGTAAAGTTTACCCAAGATGAAAATTTTCGGTCAATGGGGCGGCCCCTACGATTTTCTTCAAAATCGGCATGGTGATACTACAGGCCGAGATGATCAATCTGGCTGAAGAAACCCCTATGGGCATTGAAATCTATGGGGTAAAAACGCCCTTGGAAAGTTTTACCCACGCATTTCTGGCACCATGCCGATTTTGAAGAAAATCGTAGGGGCCGCCCTATTGACCGAAAATTTTCATCTTGGGTAAACTTTACCCTGGATGGGGTAATGGGTAAATTTTACCCCACCATTTTGTTTGGGTTTTCATGGACTTTCATATGATACCCATATTGGGGGGATGCGTGCGATAGTCTTGCCAGAAATGCGTGGGTAAAACTTTCCAAGGGCGTTTTTACCCCATAGATTTCAATGCCCATAAGGGTTTCTTCAGCCAGATTGGTCATTTGGGCCTGTAGTATCACCATGCCGATTTTGAAGAAAATCGTAGGGCCGCCCCATTGACCGAAAATTTTCATCTTGGGTAAACTTTACCCTGGATGGGGTAATGGGTAAATTTTACCCCACCATTTTGTTTGGGTTTTCATGGGCTTTCATATGATACCCATATTGGGGGATGCGTGCGATAGTCTTGCCAGAAATGCGTGGGTAAAACATTCCAAGGGCGTTTTTACCCCATAGATTTCAATGCCCATAGGGGTTTCTTCAGCCAGATTGGTCATCTGGGCCTGTAGCATCACCATGCCGATTTTGAAGAAAATCGTAGGGGCCGCCCCATTGACCGAAAATTTTCATCTTGGGTAAACTTTACCCTGGATGGGGTAGTGGGTAAATTTTACCCCACCATTTTGTTTGGGTTTTCATGGGCTTTCATATGATACCCATATTGGGGGGATGCGTGCGATACACTTGCCAGAAATGCGTGGGTAAAACTTTCCAAGGGCGTTTTTACCCCATATATTTCAATGCCCATAGGGGTTTCTTCAGCCAGATTGATCATCTCGGCCTGTAGTATCACCATGCCGATTTTGAAGAAAATCGTAGGGGCCGCCCCATTGACCGAAAATTTTCATCTTGGGTAAACTTTACCCTGGATGGGGTAATGGGTAAATTTTACCCCACCATTTTGTTTGGGTTTTCATGGGCTTTCATATGATACCCATATTGGGGGGATGCGTGCGATAGTCTTGCCAGAAATGCGTGGGTAAATCTTTCCAAGGGCGTTTTTACCCCATAGATTTCAATGCCCATAGGGGTTTCTTCAGCCAGATTGATCATCTCGGCCTGTAGTATCACCATGCCGATTTTGAAGAAAATCGTAGGGGCCGCCCCATTGACCGAAAATTTTCATCTGGGGTAAACTTTACCCTGGATGGGGTAATGGGTAAATTTTACCCCACCATTTTGCTTGGGTTTTCATGGGCTTTCATATGATACCCGTATTGGGGGGATGCGTGCGATAGTCTTGCCAGAAATGCGTGGGTAAAACTTTCCAAGGGCGTTTTTACCCCATAGATTTCAATGCCCATAGGGGTTTCTTCAGCCAGATTGGTCATCTGGGCCTGTAGTATCACCATGCCGATTTTGAAGAAAATCGTAGGGGCCGCCCCATTGACCGAAAATTTTCATCTTGGGTAAACTTTACCCTGGATGGGGTAATGGGTAAATTTTACTTCACCATTTTGTTTGGGTTTTCATGGGCTTTCATATGATACCCATATTGGGGGGATGCGTGCGATAGTCTTGCCAGAAATGCGTGGGTAAAACTTTCCAAGGGCGTTTTTACCCCATAGATTTCAATGCCCATAGGGGTTTCTTCAGCCAGATTGGTCATCTCGGCCTGTAGTATCACCATG
Organism: Amphibalanus amphitrite; assembly: GCF_019059575.1. Taxonomy (NCBI): domain Eukaryota; kingdom Metazoa; phylum Arthropoda; class Thecostraca; order Balanomorpha; family Balanidae; genus Amphibalanus; species Amphibalanus amphitrite. The sequence goes on along the minus strand of NW_024882864.1, from coordinate 166,805 downwards.
CCGATTTTGAAGAAAATCGTAGGGGCCGCCCCATTGACCGAAAATTTTCATCCTGGTTAAATCATGCTTTTGGTTAAATTGATCCGGTATTTAACCATATCATTAGGTCCGGGGTGAAAAGATCTTTCAAATGGTGGTCTTATTTGTCAGTTTCGTTAAGCCGTTTAGGCGTAAAACGGTTTTTAGATTTTTCCCTTTATTTCTAGATTTTTCCCTAGATTTGGCAGCCCCAATCTGGGCTGGGCCGATTGCCGAATGTGGGCTGAATGTGGGCTAACTTCCGTTACATTTCTATATGTAGATTGCCTTCCTTTCCCCTGCCGCTTGCATCCATCATTTTCTGTATAGACTACAGACTATGCTCTTCTTTCCTTATTTTCCCTGGTTTTCATCGGAGCCGGTTGTGGCAGAGCATTCTTGATGGTATACAGCTGGCCGTGCAGATGTCTGTGGATCGTGTTTGTAGATGGGGTCAAGGATGGGGTTACACCAGCTTTCTCCCTTAGCTTTTCGGATACTTCTTTCAGAGAAATTTGAGTTGGCTTCCTCATAACCGACAATCTTGCCACTGCCGCTGAGGTTACTTCCTGCACAGGCTCTTATCTGAGGAGCCCCATCGCCGTCTTTGTCCACAACTCCTCGGCGTAGGTACAGTCCACAGCGGAAGTAATATGTGGTTTCAGTCATGGGTATGTTCTGCTTCTGAAGCCTAGGAACGATTAGCCAGACTGCAACGAGACTTTAAATATAGCGTACATGTATCTTCACCCTTGAAGCTACAACCAGGCCCATGTCACTTCACATTTGATGACATCATAAGGGGCCTCAGGACAATAATGACGCGGTGCGCCACAATTGCTTCAAAGCTACTTGCCAACAGTTGCCATTTTTGAAAATATTATTTTGAAATAAAGTTACAAGTAATAAAAATATTGCCATAAAGTTGTTGATTAAATGGATACCATATCTAAAAACTTAATGAAAAATGATTTATTCGTAGTAAAAATATAAGCTCGATGCGTTTTTACGTTGCTTTCCTGCAGGGCCTCCTCTAACATGTTAACTGGGGGGGCCGCGGCCCCCCCCCAGTGATGCCGCTGGCCCCCCCAGTGGAGCTGAAATCGCATCACTGGGGGGGGGGGGGCACGCAGTTAAGCAAATCACGTCGAAAAACGAGGAAATTTCACTAAAAGGTTACCAAACAAACAATCCAGACTATCTCCACGATCACCACGCTACTAATTTTAGTTTCCTTATATCGTTGGTTTCTTATCTACAGTTTTTTGTTTACAGATCCGCCCAGGATGAGTCGCGGAATGAGGTCAGACACTGCAGATTTTATAATCGAACGCCGACTGAAGCCCGAACGGGGCATCATTTTGAGAAAGAAAACAGCCCGAACGGTCGCGCTCTATTGTCTCAATCAGTCAACCGCTCACAGCTCGGGGTTACATGAGCAGAGTTAATACGCATTACAATTTACAAGCGGACTACAATGGTGAGCGAATAGGAAAATCCGTTCCTGATACGCATTTACTTGCTCATGTAACCCCGGTAACAGTTCAACACGGAGAAGTATTATGTTTTTGTTTTTTTTTTCGGTAGACGGGCTTATTCTTGAAGATAAAATTTTTCTACGGTCAAATAAGAGTGCGGCTGAGCTTTATAGCACGATATAAGTTTTTTTTTTCGAGTGTTTGGGACTAGCAGCGATAAGCCCTCTCACTTATTGAGGGGTGAGATAGACCCCACCCCTAGGTTTTTCGCGAATAACTCGCGTAAAAAGTGGCCCAGCGTGGCAACACTTTTAGTAGGTATTCTGGTGGAAAATATAATTACCCTGTTACCTGACCCTCATTCTCATTCACCTGTGGCCTGTTTCTGAAGTCATTCTCAGGCAAGTAGCTTTTTAGGATGGTGAGCTGTTTTCAGGCAGTTAGCTGTTGGTTTCCAGCGTTTGGGAAGTCGATACCTAAGCCCTCACACTTTCTGCGGTCGGTTAGATTCATTACGCACTGCTAAGCCGTTAATTTTTTTTTTTATTCAGGCCTCCCTCCAACGGGCACTTATGGCCCATTTACAGGAGGGCTCCTCCTCCTCCTGACCCTTGTACCCCCACCCCCCAGGCTACGGCTGAAGTGGGAGCCTACCCCACACCTGGTGACACAGCCGGGGACGACGCCCGCGGAACGGGCGGAACCGGGAATCGAACCCGAATCCGGCACCGCCCGCACCGCGGGTCGACGCCTTAACCGACTGCGCCACCAGGGCCGCTTGTTATAATACTTGTTTAATACTTGTTTAATACTTTATAATACTTGTATAATAAATACTTGTTTAATATAGGCATTTTGTTTCATTTTCGAAAAGCCGGAATTTTTCGTCGATTTCGGACGTTGCGGGGGATATTTGCACCAAATGTCACCCTACCCGTGCCGGTCTGTATCCACCGGTATAGGGTCAGGTGGCCTACTATTTCGTTTTTTGTTTTCTCAAAATAATAAAGATCATGGCATCAGGGATGTGACGAAAAAGTAAGTGGCCTAAATCCGATGAGAAAACCGGATTTGGGGGTACCCTAGGTTTGACTTCTGAGCCTCTGCCCCCCCCCCCCCCCCAGTGAAAATTCCTTAGAGGAGGCCCTGCTTTCCTGCAACTGCAGAAGATTTTTAAATCGTCCATATCTTCAAAACCGGCTGTTTCTTAGCATATTGCTGCTCTTTTTTATCGCTAGAAAATTAGTTTAACTTTCCAATGACAACAACGGTTGAGCGATATGTGTAGAGTGTCACCAACAATCTTCAAATGAAGTTAGTCATTTTAACGTTGTTAAGGAATGGAGTACCCCTTGCGAGCATCAGGGGTGACGTCACTCAGGATCTGTCTCTGATTGGTCGGCGGGGGAGTGTCTGTACCTTCTGTAGATGGCCTTGGCTACAACTTTATCTATTGACGTCTTCTTTTCAATCTGTCCGCATTTAAAAATCGTCGGTCAAAGCCATCCGTTGAGATTGGTAAAACCACACATTACTTTAGCGGTGGGCTGTACCCGTAGGCTGTTTTAACGGTGACACCATTAGTGTTGGCAGTTGGCTTCCAATCACCGCCGGCTTAGTAGGAATAAAAAAATATTATCTTCATCAGCCGACACACGGTTGTATTTGCCCCGCTTGGTGCCAAGGTGGTGCCAGGCTTAACACCACGCCTCGTCGGGACTTCAACAAACTCGGTGTTACTTGCGCTCTCTTCTTCGATCGTGGGGTCATCTTGGTCGTCGTTGAACATGTCTGGAGATGCCATAGTTTGAAATACAAACTCAGCTGCGGTAGGTAAGCCTCGATTCATGGAATGACTTGAAATGTTTTGCGCAATAAATATCAATGTGCAATGAAGTTCGTAAAAGTGCAAACCAAGGCTACATGAACATATATGCAATATGCAAATATGGAGCTTGGCAAAGATGTCCAAATACATATAAGCAGAAAAAAGCAATTCTCGTGCTAAGTTTTGGTAATTTTGACGCGCTTACACATTTATTAATCTGCCCCTTTTAAGATGACTTAACCTTCCAGGCGGTGGGGGGGGGCAATTTTTTGCCCCCCCCCCTTTAGTTTTTTCGATATATCTCGAGAACCGCTGCGCCGATCGTCACCAAACTTTCAGTACCCTCCCGGGAGCAGCTAGCGCACATGGTGACCAAAAATTTTTCCAAAGGCTATGATAGGTTGGCCGCTAATGACGTCAGAGTGACGTCATTTTTGCCATTTTCGACCCAAAAAAAGGTTTCGCGGGAAGAGCTGTCAGGCCTACAGCTTTAGAGATACAGAAAAATGTTTCAGACATAAAAGGTGTGGAATTAAAAGGGCTACAAAACTGCAATTTCGGTTTTTCATTTTTTTTTTATTTTGACCCCCAACAATCAAAAAATAGATTTTTTAAATATAATAGCCAAAAAATCCAAAAAGTTTTTTTGAATTTCGAAAAAACCGGAATATATGTGATAGTCCCTACCGCCTTCTATCTACATACCAAATTTGAGATCGATACCTCTTTTTTGGCCAAGTTATAGCGAAAAAAACTGTTCAAAATTGATGACGTCAAATTTTCAAACTCAATTTTTAGCAATTCTAGACCTCGTAGCGCAAAACAAAGACCACCATTAGACTCCCCGTGACGAGCTGCATCGAATCGATACCCATTTTATGCAAAAATATCAACTTTGAAATTTGACCTTTTTTGACCTGACCTTGACCTGACCTCCACCAGAAAGTGACCTAAACCGTACCTGATGGTCTTATAACCAACACCATTGAGTTGGAAATGAAAAACTGGCCATAAAACATGCATCGCATAACCTTAGTAAAGTTGGGCTCATGTGGTGACCCTTGGTGACCTTTGGTGACCTGACCTGTGACCTGACCTGGTATTACCAGTGACCTCTAATAGCAACATATGTACTATACAACTGACGCCTTATCGCTGATTTTCGACAAAATGCGTTTTACTCGGTGTTATAGCGCTTTCCCTAGAAGCCCCGTGAACGGTGAAACATTTTATCTTTGACCTGACCTGTGACGTCATCGGTGACCCCGAGGTCAATGAAATTTGGTTTCCTTCGACAAATTTGACAGGGCTATCGAACGCTGTTTGAATTTTCGGGATCCGTTCAGTAGTTTCGGAGATACGGGGGGGGGCAAAAAAGTGCCCCCCCCCCCACCGCGTGGAAGGTGGCTGGTAGGCCCACCGCCTGCCGGGTTAAATGTTACACTTCCCATTTAAATGTACTTCCTTTTGTTGAAGTGACGGATAAAAAAATCTGCAACGTGTTTCATGAGCTTCGTCTACATAGGGGAGACCCGGGAGGTATGGGCCGGTTTTGTGAAAAGGCAATTCTCTTCCAGTGGACAGTGGCTAGACCCCAGTGTTCACTCTGTGTACGTGAAATTGCCTTTCGCCTGCAAAGTGTGCCTGATATTAGACATCTGCGCTGAACTATTTTGTCTCGATATAACTTTCAATAAATCATGCGCTTTTTCGGTCCATCAAAATGCACCGGGAGTTATGGGCCGGTGCCATTATTCATATTCTTTTTTCGACAATGAAAACAATACTCGCAGCTGGTATCTACCTTGATCTTTCAGAGCCCAGGAACCGCATAAGCGGCCAATGAGAGCTTACTTCATGGAGGTCACTTGGGCGCATATGTATTTTGGTAAGCTCAATCGTGCTCCATGAAATAAGATTAACGTTGGCGTCGCCGGTGCCTGCGTGGTGTGATGAGCCTGAACTGAGGGGCCGGACCTATCCGTCTCTTACCTCGGTATCCGGGAGGATTTGGCGTAGTGCGGCCTCGACCTCCGCCAGCTCCTATTGCGTGTGTTCCAGCTCTCCCTAGCTGAAAGACGCCGGAGTTGACGGAAGGAGACAAAGGAAAAATAAGAAAGAAAAAAAAACGAAAAACATGAGCGGCCGCCGTCTGACGTGCCACTCACGCACTGGAGGCGCCCGGCGGCCGGCGCAGTGTCCTCGCCAGGCCGGGCGGGCTGTGTTTGCTTACCCGACCGCTGGCGCTTATCTAGCCTCCAATTGGCGCCCGCACCCTCTGTGGCCGGCTCCCTCATATGCCGGGCACCTCCAGGAAACGGGGGGCCGGTTGCACCTCTAACGCCAAGCGTTAATGTATTTTGCACGGAACTGACGTGAAAAGACCATTAACGTTGGCGTCGCCGGTGCCTGCGTGGTGTGATGAGCCTGAACTGAGGGGCCGGACCTATCCGTCTCTTACCTCGGTATCCGGGAGGATTTGGCGTAGTGCGGCCTCGACCTCCGCCAGCTCCTATTGCGTGTGTTCCAGCTCTCCCTAGCTGAAAGACGCCAAAATTTGCCCAAATGTATGGGCACGATGCCGGCAAGGGGCGGCATGAGGTATGCCATGCGGGCGCGGGGGGATCATAAGTACCCCGGGACGTTTGGGGTGGAATAAGCGAGCTCGGTGACGGCCGCTGTGAGGTCACGGGATAGCATTAGCAAACGTTTAATGCGTCATCAACCGGCCACGCTGGGTAGAAAGTGAGTGGAAACGGGGCGTAGCAGGGGCGCAGCGCTGGAATTCGCGCCCGGTATCGCTGTACAAACTTCCATAGCTCTCTGGGACTGAGCCTGGTCACTGGGATCCCAGAGACACACGGCGCACATGCCGCCCGGGCAAACCACTGAGCCGCGAGGGCTGCCAAGAGCGGGTGGGAGGCCGGCGGATAACGGCGTCGCCCATACGAGTGCGGGCAGGGAGGAGAGTGGGCGCCTAGCAAACAAGCGCGCGGTTGGCGATCGCCGGCGGTGGCTGGCCGCAGTCCGAGCCCGAGGGACGGCGCGGCCTCCGACAGCGGGTTAGGCGGCGGTGGGAACGACATGGCGAACGGGCGGGGCGGGGGCGGGGCGGGTGCGGTCAGCGGCGGCACGACTGATGTGTTAGATGGCAAGGCGGCGTGAGTCGGTGCGTTTTCTAGCGGCGGCATGGCGGCTGTCGCTATAGGACTATGTGCGGTGAGCCGGTCAGTGACAGCGCAGGGCATGGTGTCAGTACATACGTGACGGTCGTACGGTAATTGCGAAACGTTACGGTGCGGCTGTTAGCCGCGGCGTGCGTATACCGCTGCGCTGGGCTCAGGGCTGAGGGCTGTCGGCAGGACATGACAGTAGTATAGGCAACGGGTAAGACGCCCGTGTCGGGCACGGCACGGGTTGTCCGGAGAGGCATGACAGCAGCGGTGGGACATTGTTGAGGCGTGTTCGACAATCGACAGTGTAAGTGGAGTTGTTGGACTGACGTGAGATGGGAGGGACGCCTAGTCAGTTTGGCACAGTTATGGGGCAAAGTCAAGTGAGAACCGTCGTCTTTGAAGTGATCCGGCGAGAAGCGCTGTTAATGTAAATGATAATAGAATATAACTGAAATACAGATGCAACAGATGTGCAACGGTGGATAGGATGCGCCACCTAGGTAGCTTGTGACTGTCTCACAAATCATGTGTCGGGAGGGGTCTTGTTTATCTTTATTGTCTCCTAACATTCAGGTAGACAAAATTATTCCTGGTAGGGACGGATACCTCACAACGATGCGTACAAGTCCGCCGATTCCTGGAATCAAGCTGGTCACCGGGCGATTTGGCCCGAATTGTCACACCGGCGGTTTCCCGCACTCTAATCAACACAACACGAGGCTGCGCTTGTCCGCGGCGAGCGAACGCGGTACAAGAGCGCTGAGGTGGAGGGGGGGGGGAGGGCGCTGAGCAAACAGGCGCCTACGAGCAACGGCCCGAGACGAGAGGGTTATCAGGCCGGCCGCGGCGGCGGGCGCGGCAGAACGAGTGCTGTCGGCGGGCGGTCTAGGCGGCGGGTGGGGGACGGCGTGGTACACGGGCCGCCGTCGGCGTCGGACATGACCGTTGCTCTGTCAGCGGCGGAGTGACGTTGACGTGTGACAGGCCTGCGGCTAGAGCGCTGGCATGACGAAGGGTCTGTCGGCGGCGGCATGACAGCCGGGGTGGCTGGGTAGATGATAGGAGTGCTTGTGGTAACGGCGGGATGGTGGTATGTGACAGAGGGGGTGGGCCTGGCGATTACCGTGGTAGGTGTGCCCGGTGCCGTTGGCGGCGCGGCGGCGCGGCAGCGTTTAAGACGTACGGGGTGGTCCGGGCGGCGGCCGGGATGGGTAGAACTGGAGTGTCAGCATGGCGGCGGTATGTGGGAGACGTGTCGGTCCGGGCGCTTGGGCTAGACATGATCGTGAACGGTCGGAAGCAGCGTGATAGCAGTACCTACATATATGGCGGACGGACACTCAGTGCGTTAGACATGACAGAAGTGTCAGCGGCGGCGTGGCAGTGGTTCGTGACAGGCGGACAGCCTGTGCGGCGGGGATGATAGATGATTGTCCGCAGCGGCGTGACAGTGCCAGGTTGTCGGCAGCGGCGTGACGGCATCGGCGTGGTAGCGGTATGTGACGGATAGGCAGCTCGTGCGATGAACCTGACAGGTCGGCCGGTGGTGGTGGCTTGACAGCAGCATATGACAGACGCGGTGACCGTGTAACGGGCATGACCGGCAGCAGCGTGACGGCTCGTGACGTAGCGGCGTAGGTGGCAACAAAGGCGCGATGCGCAGGCGCGCAGCCCCCTGTGCTGAAGATACATTGCCTAACGCGGCGCAAGAGTCCGGCGCCACCTAGGATCGAACCGGGGCACCCTGACGATAGTCCTAACGGCACACAAACGGATCCGTCACGCTAACCACCACACAACTATGGACGCAGCGTTCTGCGACAGATGAGCGCAAAACAACAAGCGCTGGTGAGGAGGGCGGCGCTAAGCAAACAGACTTACGGCTGGGGGCCACCGGCCCGATACTGATAGGGTGGCCAGGGGCCGGTCGCGGCGGTGAGCGCGGCGAGACAAGTGCACCAGCTAAGGGGGGACGCCAGCAAACAAACGTGCGGCTGGCGCGGCGGTGGCCGGAGACAGCCCGGTCCCGGTCCAGAGAGGCGCCGCAGTGACTGGCAGGGTGACCAGGGGGATGGGTAGACGGCTCTGACGTCATGGCTGCGTCATGACGTCATGGTGGACGGTCCGCTGTGGCCAGTCCGACCGGCCACAGCGGTCGCTGCTGTGCGGTGACGGAAGGCTGACGTGGGGACGCAGTGGGCGGAGCTGGGAGGCTGTGTGCGGTCCGACCGCACACAGGGCCCGTGAACAGCCCTCAGGCTTAGGTGGAAAATGGCAAACGGGAGAGACGGCCGGCGGTGATAGCGGTGGTGAAGAGCGCGGCGGGCATGACAGTTTGGTATGACATGAAAGATCAGCTGATCTCGGAAAGGTCATAGCTAGTTAGTGTTGTTGTTATGGCGAGTTGTTTTGTCGTCAGTGTAAGAGAGGGACGCGAGTATATGAGCAGGGCGAGCGCGATAGAATGGGCACCGGTGGGAAAGGCAGCGCTAAGCAAACAGACGGGCGGCTAGGGGCCGCGGGCGGCGGCCCGGGATGGGAGGGTGGCCAGGCCGGGGTGCGCGCGGCGGGGCGGGGCTGGCGGGAGGGAGGTGCCGCCGGGAGACGACAAAGGCACGGCCGGCGGCCTCAGGCGGTGGCAGGTGACAGTCCGGCTCGGAGAGACAGCGCGGCGGCCGGCGGGGTGGCCGAGCGGCGGTCGGCGGGGCGGCTGGGCGGCGGGCGGCCGGGCGGCCGGGCGGCGGCCGGCGGGGTGGAGGGGTTGCCGCGGCGGCGGTCGGCCGGGCGGCGGCCGGCGAGGGGGGGGAGGGGTAGCCGGGCGGCGGCCGGCGGGGCGGCCAGGCGGCGGGCGGGTCGTGGCAAACGGCAGGACAGCCAGCGGAAGCGTCAGGTGTGACGGTGGGCTGTCGGCGGCGGCATGACAGCGGTGACGACGAACGTAGCGGGCGTGACGGTTGGGTGTGTCAGCGGCGGCGTGACATGTTGGGTGACGGGCGAGGCAGGGGCGGCGGCGGCAAGGCCGAGGTCTGGCGGCGGCGTGACGGTGTAAATGACAGACGAACAGTCCGTGTGACAGGAGAGGTAGTCAGCAGCGGCTTGACCACGTATGACAGGCGGGACAGGCCGTGCAACGGGCGAGATAGTTGATTGTCAGCGGCGGCGTGACAGCGTATAAGACGGCACAGTCCAGGCGACTGACGATAGAAGCCATGCTAGCGGCGGCGTGACGGCCTAATAGCCGACGGGAAATCTCACCGGCGACGGGTGAGATGGGCGTATAGTAGGGCAGGGCGGACTGGCCGTCCGAGAAACTCTCATGACATAAGCATGGGATGTCAGCTGCGGCGTGACGGCGCGGGATGTGTCGGCGGTAAGACAAGCAAAGGAGCAGTAATCGCCACGTGATCGCCACGGCAGTAATCGACACACAAGTGGAACGTGGACCACTCTGAAATGTTCAACACAACAATACGAGGGGGCGGTAGGTACGCCGGCACGGAGCGCCCGCGGGCCTAAGATTGCTGGTAGTGGGGTCGCTCGTGACAGCCTGGACACAATGGGGAGACGCCAGCAAGCAAAGGCGTGACTTACCGGATGCCCTTTCGCGTGTGGAGCGTCCCATCTCCGGGAGATGATCGCAGCGGCTGGAGCGCGCACGCACGAAAAACATGAGCGGCCGCCGTCTGACGTGCCACTCACGCACTGGAGGCGCCCGGCGGCCGGCGCAGTGTCCTCGCCAGGCCGGGCGGGCTGTGTTTGCTTACCCGACCGCTGGCGCTTATCTAGCCTCCAATTGGCGCCCGCACCCTCTGTGGCCGGCTCCCTCATATGCCGGGCACCTCCAGGAAACGGGGGGCCGGTTGCACCTCTAACGCCAAGCGTTAATGTATTTTGCACGGAACTGACGTGAAAAGACCATAAATAATATTTTCTGTTCGACTGGAATTTGTAGTTGAATTGTCGACCTTGCGCGACAAAACTAAAACTTATTGAAGAGGACTTTCAATGAAAGCATCAGTTTATGTAGTTAGGATTTCAAATGACCTTTTCCTCGATAATTAATTGGAAATTCAATAAAAAGTAAATATTATATTGTTTGGCAAATTTTCGAACAACAGTTCATTCTCAAGCCACATGAAACAATTGACAACGAAGTTTTATAACTGCCGCCAAGCTACATTTTTTGAATTCTCACACGTGATGTACAAGGTGGTCTTCTTAAAATCAGAAATCTGAACTTAATCGATCATATCCCAAGCTGTTCCGAATCCACCTATTCACATATACATACATACATGACCATCAAAAGTAATATGCGAGCACAATCACATAAATATATACATGGTTCGTTTTGGTCGTGGTCGTAATGAATAGATCGCGTAGCATTAAAAAAAGTGACAACAATGACAATATAAACACTTTGGAAGTCTCGTAGCTTCCAAAGTGTTTATATTGTCATTGTTGTCACCTTTTTTTAATGCTACGCGATCTATTCATCACGACCACGACCAAAACGAACCATGTATATATTTATGTGATTGTGCTCGCATATTACTTTTGATGGTCATGTATGTATGTATATGTGAATAGGTGGATTCGGAACAGCTTGGGATATGATCGATTAAGTTCAGATTTCTGATTTTAAGAAGACCACCTTGTACATCACGTGTGAGAATTCAAAAAATGTAGCTTGGCGGCAGTTATAAAACTTCGTTGTCAATTGTTTCATGTGGCTTGAGAATGAACTGTTGTTCGAAAATTTGCCAAACAATATAATATTTACTTTTTATTGAATTTCCAATTAATTATCGAGGAAAAGGTCATTTGAAATCCTAACTACATATATCAAGATGTTCCTCGCTAGAGCACTACATACTATTTCTTCAAAGCATCAGTTTATTGATTTAGGATCACCGGGGGTGGGTGGCCCGAACCTCCCGGTTAGGACGCCAGAATGTGCGTAGCATCTCAGCTCATCATCTTGCAAGAAAGCTTCAAATTGTCTATCCAGTCTTAGTTTGCATGCTTTAAACTTTATGTTAGCGATGGTCTGAAATCATAGCAGGAGCCACGGGGCCTACGCTCCGGGCTCTCAACATTACGAAAAGTGGAGACACCTTCGCTAGCGCTGTCAGCACCGTAAGCATTCTAAACAACAACTGCAGTAATCCCACCAATCAGCGTATGGCAATTCTCGATGCTCATTGGCTGATAAACCAGTGACGATTTTGGGGGCCAGAGGCCATTATTAAAAAATAAAATCGAGACACCGGCTGCAAATAAAAATCGAGCCGAATAAAGCATCCGGCTGCTTTTCTCATTATTATAAAACTAAGAGCGTGCTTCAATTTTAAGCATCTCTCGGCTCTTTTTTTTTTTTTTTTTTGCTGGCAAAAGTGAGACAGTGAGGTGTGATATAATACTTCAAGGCCTTAATTAATTGAATTTAATGATTTTTCTAAATAAATCTTGTAATAAGACTAAATAATTTTATGCATAAATCTATGTAGAATACGTTTGCAGACTATTGCAAGAACATTTGTAATGAGGTTTACAAATTTCCTGGCTTGATCAGGGGCGAAACGCGAGGGGGGTTGTGCCCCCCCCCCTTGTGCCGTCGAAGGACGCAAAATGGCCTGTGCCGGCGAGGGTTAACAGTTTTTGACAATGACTAGATAGAACATGATAGAACGCTGAAAAACACCGATGCGTTCAGCTCAATGATAGGAATCGACTGATCGACTGATAGGCACAACATGATCTTTTCTATGAGCTTGACCTGAGATCATTTTTGTAATTTAAATTTCAACGTATGGTTCATTTGACGCGTCTTCACGAAAGAAACGCGATTCCGATTAAATTAACGTAATAAAAGCATGACGCCATAGGTTATTACAGAAAAACTATCCGCAAAACGTCAAATTTTGAAAGTTTTTGCCCTCTGGAGTATAAACCATTTACTCTAGGTCCAATTTGAGAAAATACACACAAAAAAAAAACTCAAAGAGCTATTCAATGCGCTCTTCTACGGCGCTGTAGCTCTAATAGTTCCCGACTTGACTTATGCGCCGCTTGTGAGAAGTTGTCAAAATGGGGAACCAGAATTCGTGATAATTTTAATGCTGGTGACCTGCTGTGACCTTAGCGATAATCTGATGGAATAATAACCCATGAAAAATCCAACAGTGGGCTATAGATTGCTTTTTACTGCGTCTTTATCTTTTTTGCTTTCTTACATTCCGAGATAACCATGCGTCGTCAAATACTTGTGTGGCCCCCTCCCTCACCCCCCACATGGTAACGTTGGCTGAGAGGCCCACCTGTCAGCTCGGGATTCACTGACCACCCACGGTTCGTCGGAAGGTCATCTCAGGCTCAAAAGAAACGATATACACCATTCGAAAGCTGACGGTGCGCTGAATCCGAAAATGTAATTTTTATCAAAATCGATCGATGGCCTTTTTTGAAAATTGCGTTTTTGTAAAAACTTAATAATTTTTTATTCAACGGGCTGTCCCAGACATTCTTGAAAATATAAACATGCATTTTTGAGTTCCAGTGAAAGCTGAATGCCAAAAGAACAATATCTAGCGGAGCAATATTTCCAAACATTAATATGCGTCTCCCACAGCCGACAATAAGGCGCAATTACACAGCTCAGTGTCACGATGGACCAAAGTCAGCCACACTGAAGCGTGAAATGACTCTTATCGACTCGCAGACCCGGCGCTCTCGGCCCGCCTGACCGGCCACGGAATGAACGTTCGGCTCTCGTTCTACTAAACAAATGTCATATTTGTCAGTGTAACTGTCCACATCGCTATTAAATGTATTCAGGATACCTGCGAAGAAAATTCATTGCTCTGTCATCTTCACATCATGCATTAATTTACATTTGTTCATGTCTACTTTGCTCAATTGTGCTTGGTATCATGCCCATATAAGGAAAATTGGCCGCGCTGAAATGTCAGAGGTTGTACCGGCCTCAGCTCCGGTGGAGTGGGGGTAGCGCCCGGTGGGGCAGGGTAACCTTTGACCGGTCGCACGGCCGAGCAGCTGTCACCAGTACAGCCTCTGACAGTGAAACCCCGCTCACTTCCCTTGCGCGGGGACTGAGCGCAGCTGGATGGAACAAAACATGTATAAGAAAAATGTAAATTAAAGCATGTTGTAAATCAAGTAGAACAATGAATTTTCTTCACAAGTATCCTGAATAACTTTAATAGCGATGTGGACAGTTTAACTGACAAATATGACGTTTGTTTAGTAGAACGAGAGCCGAACGTTCTTTCCGTGGCCGGTCAGGCGGGCCGAGAGCACCGGGTCTGCGAGTCGATAAGGGTCAGTTCTCGCTTCTGTGTGGCTGACTGGTCCATCGTGACATTGAGCTGTGTAATTGCGCCTTATTGTCGGCTGTGGGAGACGCATATTAATGTTTGGAAATATTGCTTCGCTAAATATTGTTCTTTTGGCATTCAGCTTTCACTGGAACTCAAAAATACATGTTTATATTTCCAAGAATGTCTGGGACAGCCCGTTGAATAAAAAAATATTAAGTTTTTACAAAAGCGCAATTTTCAAAAAAGGCCATCGATCGATTTTGATAAAAATTACATTTTCGGATTCAGCGCATCATCTGCTTTCGAATGGTATATACCGTTTCTTTTGAGCCTGAGATGACCTTCCGACGAACCGTGCACCGGCGCCACGCAACCACTCGACCGTTTTCTCCGAAGCGCCAGTGAACAACCTCGCGACCCACGTTCTCCCCTGCCTCGCAGACAAGCTGTGGCTGAGCCCTCACCTCGAACTGATCACATGACTGACCTCGCCCGAGGCTCGCCAAGTGACCAAAGCGCAGACTGGGCGCCGCGGTGCCATGGGGTCGCCACCTATCAGAACAACAGTTTCACTGCGATAACACTCGAAAACCACCGCAGGTCCGTGGCGCTGTGGTTAGAAGGTGGGCTTGTAATTGAGAGGCGGTGCGTTCGGATCCTGCGGACGTCGTAACTTTTCTACAGAAAGGAGATCCGCGCCATTGAACTCATAGCTGGCTGTATGAACTCATAGTTTCCTGTATGTCGTTGCATGCCTTACCTGTTAACGCGTAGCATTACTTAAAATTATCTACTAGTGGGTATAGAAAGGAAGCATATTGCAGCGACTTCATTAGATAAAGCCCAGTTACTTATGTCTGCAGAGAGATGTCATCAAGGATGTTGAGTGGTGTCAAGGCATGCCGCCAACACCTCCACACGTTCCACCATTTACACAGGCTTTGACCTGCAATTGCAAACTGTAATTGATACCTACGCTGTCATCCCACAGCCGTTAGTTAGGTCGTGGGCCCAGTGGCGGATCCAGGGGGGGGGGGCAAAATGGGCATTTGCCCCAAAACGGCATAATTTTAACATTACGCCTATGGACGATGCATGGAAAGAATCGATAAATTGTTATGGTTTGCCCCCCCCCCCCAAAAAAAACTCTGAGCTGGATCCGCCTCTGCGTGGGCCCCGGACCTGGCTCCGCCTTGTGTTTACGTGTTAAGTCATTTACCACTGGTCAGTCGGTCACGTGACTAACCTAGCCCGAGGCTTGGCCGGGTGACAGAAATGCGGGCCGCGTGCTGACTGATCGTTTCGCTGACTTCGATGCACCTCCACGGGCGTAAAACGCTGGGCTGCGCGGACCTACGAGGGTGTGCCGCAGCGGCAAAGATCGTACCGATAGTGGGATGGGAACGTCCCGATAGGACAGCCCGTCCTGCCGCTCAAACGGTCACCCCGGAAATGGTGTAATCGAATGAAGAGTTTCCGTCACCTGCACCGGTCGTGTGGTGGGGGTGACCGCCGTCTGGAAAGGGAAACGTGAGGAGCATGATGACTTCGTCCCGAGGAAGACAAGAATTAATTTAAAGGTAGTGTGCCACCTTTGAAAGATTTCCCATTTTATTTTTCCTAGGATAAGAAGCTTCTGTTTTTACATAATATCGCAAAAAAAAAATCAAAAATGGGCCTGGAATAGTGCCTTTTTCGCCTAAAAGTTTATCGGTTTTTCGATATGTATAACAACTGTAGTGGGCTGAGCTGCAAACAGGCGTCGGCAACAATCGCGAATGCGGCGCACATGTGACAATAAGCAAAGGTCATTATAGAGTTACGACGTACGGGAATGAGTTATCAGCTGTCTAATCGTAGACAACACAATGTCGAGCCTTAAACTGTAAGCCTGTATTGGTATTGTTTCTTTTATTTGGCTGTCGAACATTATTTATGGTTTGAAACATGATTTTATGTAAAATAATTGATATGAAAAAGCCGTCTCTTAAGTTATGACCCCATTTCACCACACGCAAGTGGCAGAAATGACAATGATCAGCTGACGCATTTTTCTTGGCCGAAGTCAGAGCGCGCGGCCCGACGCACCACCACCGCACCACAAAGTATGAGCAGAAGCCGCGCCCAAAGCCAGGGCCCCGGTAACGTGAGGTAGCCGAGTCGGGGCAGCGTGCGCTGACCCAAGCCGGGGCCGCAGCTTTGGGCGCGGTCTACCGCATCCCCGCGGGCAGCCCCGGGCTATCACATGACAACCAATCAGCTGTCAAGTTACAATAGCACAGATCTCCTTTCTGTAGAAAAGCAACGACTCCCGCGCGATCCGAACACACGACAATTCAAAGACCAGCCCGACGCCATACCACAGCGCCACGGATCCGCGGGCTGACCTGGCCCGGCCGGCTGCAGTGTCGATAGGTCGCGACCCCATGGCACCGCAGCGACCAGTCTGCGCTTGGGTCACTTGACCAAGCCTCGGGCGAGGTAAATCATGTGACCGGTTCGAAGTGAGGGAACCCACACAGAATACAGTAGTGAGTGAGATACGGAGCCCCGGGGCATAACCACGTGCCTGTAGTTAGGGATTTGAACCACTAGCAGGGTCCCGAGGGCCGAAGTTTATACGCGGACAATATAAATAAAGTTTCTTATAGTCTATATTACCTACCTATAAAGTTTATATAGTTATCCTACAAAGCTGCACTTGTTTGTGGGCGAGTGGCTGCTGGCGGTAGTGGGTCTTGTGATGATGTATGATTGATACTTCTTAGAAAGCTGAAACTCTGCTTGAGGCTCATGATGAATAAAATTGATATAAGAATAACCAGTAACCTCATAATATAAATCTGAAATAGGAGCCAAAAAGTTATATTTAAGATAATCGAATATTTCGCTCCTGGAGCTTCGTCAGCGATAATCACAGAAAAACATATACGTTTTAAACATGGAACAACAAAGAACACTGCAGAATAAATAGCAAACTCATGCTACACTTCGCAAGGGACCGACATTTTTGGCGAAGTTCGAATAGGTACAATATGAATGCATGTATATAGTGTACGTATTTACAATATACACGTATATAGGTACAATAAACAATAGCTTTACATATAGACATAATCGACTACATGTGCATACATTACACATAATATCATCAATTATTCAATTATTCACATGTGATTGTTATTATGTACACTTCACACTATATGTACCCAGAAAAGTTTGTGACGCATTTACATATTGAATGATGTTCTCTTTATGATTATACAATATATACATATATATAATATACTACACATATATACAGAGGAAGTATTATACAGATATATACAGATGTTGCAATGTACAATGCTTACATATATTTACATATATCTAGAGTCATATATCATCTATGTACAAGTGTCACGTACAGTATACATATATATGTATGTCTAAGGCTGCAGCCGTGTCAGCGGCCACGAGGTAGTCTGGGTGTTAAGTGTAGGTCTCTGGTCTCTGATGTACATGGACTCTTTTATTTTTCTGTCGGGACCATCCTTGGCGCGAGCCAGAATGCTCAGTTTAAGGTTGTTGCATGTCAGAGGGGTGTGTAGGTGTTCTATGTGTAGGTGTGTAGGTGAACAGGTCATCTACCTCCATAAGGTAGATGACCTGTTCCAAGCAAACGGCTACCCACGGGCCACACTTCACAGAGCACGGCAGGAGGCCACCAAAACACATAACAGGACAGACACAGGCACACGAGGTCAGCATGATCAGGTAAGAGCCTACAAAACCCCTCTCGTTCTGCCATTCGTTGACGATCAATTGTGCCACATAGTGCAAGGCATCGTGAGGCGCAGTGAAATTGCCTTTCAGGTGGCCTGGAAAGGCGGCGAGACTGTCGGCCAGAAGCTGATTAAATCAGCCTTCAGTCCTCCTGCCTGCCCAAGTGGAGGCAGGCGCTGCAACACATGCTGTGCAGGGCTTGCAGGGAAGTGCCACTTCAAAAACACCATCTACAGGATTGATTGTTCTTTGTGCCCCGAGGGCCAGTCCTTTTACATCGGAGAAAGCAGACGCTCGATAAGGAAACGATTCAATGAACACCTTGGAGACGCACGCAACAAACGCATAGACACACCGTTTGGCTCTCATCAAAACCAACACCTACACACCCCTCTGACATGCAACAACCTTAAACTGAGCATTCTGGCTCGCGCCAAGGATGGTCCCGACAGAAAAATAAAAGAGTCCATGTACATCAGAGACCAGAGACCTACACTTAACACCCAGACTACCTCGTGGCCGCTGACACGGCTGCAGCCTTAGACATACATATATATGTATACTGTACGTGACACTTGTACATAGATGATATATGACTCTAGATATATGTAAATATATGTAAGCATTGTACATTGCAACATCTGTATATATCTGTATAATACTTCCTCTGTATATGTGTAGTATATTATATATATGTATATATTGTATAATCATAAAGAGAACATCATTCAATATGTAAATGCGTCACAAACTTTTCTGGGTACATATAGTGTGAAGTGTACATAATAACAATCACATGTGAATAATTGAATAATTGATGATATTATGTGTAATGTATGCACATGTAGTCGATTATGTCTATATGTAAAGCTATTGTTTATTGTACCTATATACGTGTATATTGTAAATACGTACACTATATACATGCATTCATATTGTACCTATTCGAACTTCGCCAAAAATGTCGGTCCCTTGCGAAGTGTAGCATGAGTTTGCTATTTATTCTGCAGTGTTCTTTGTTGTTCCATGTTTAAAACGTATATGTTTTTCTGTAATTATCGCTGACGAAGCTCCAGGAGCGAAATATTCGATTATCTTAAATATAACTTTTTGGCTCCTATTTCAGATTTATATTATGAGGTTACTGGTTATTCTTATATCGATGTATGATTGATGCGTTTTATAAGCAATTAAATAAATGATCAGGACACAAGAGACGGGCCAACACAGAAGTGAGAGCAGACTTTGGGTTTGCTGCTTTTCTCACTCTTTTTTAGCGGGATAGGGGTTGTTTTCCATTGCCGCGCAGTTCTTTCAAGCGCTGACGGATTTGTTCAGCCACAGCTTGGCTACGGGCAGGGGAGAACGAAGGTCGCGAGGTCGTTCACTGGCGCTTCGGAGAAAACAGCTGAGTGCAGTGGTTGCGTGGCGCCGGTGGTCAGGGAATCCCAGCATCTGACAGAACCAACTAGGAGCTGTTCGTGACCGTTTCTCTCACTCTCTCTCTAGACCAATGTCAACGGCCAGATATTTCGACCATTGTGTCAAGGCCACAGGTAGTGTTCGCCAACGGACCACCACGGAGCGCTTTTGAGAATATAGAGATAATATTCTGATAATTAATGTGAAATATTGCCATGAATGGGCTGCAAAGTGCCGACATGGACCACAGCCCAATCTAGCCGTCAAGGTATTCCATATTCTTCATAACATAGTTACAATAAACAAAGTTATAACACAGTTATAATGAGCCTCGTATTAGGCATACTATAAGAAAGGGAGAAGGAAAATTAGGAAGGAAATTTCGAATAAGCATGAGAGTGGTTCAGATGTTCAGAGATTCTGAGGGCAAGGCAGAAGGATGCCGTGTTTTGAAGCTGCACCGGCAGTTTTGTAGCCTATCCGGATGAGATGAACGGCATGACATCGCTCTGGCACGGTTCGTCGGAAAGTCAAATCATTCACAAAAGAAACGACATATACCTACCATTCGAAAGCTGACGGTGGGCTGATGCCATAAATGTGTTTTTATCGAAATCGCTTGATGGCCTTTTTAAAAAATTGCGTTTTTGTAAAAATGTAATAATTCTTTATTCAACCAGCTGTCCAGGACATTCTTAAAAGCATATGCATGTTTGTTTCGTTTTCCAGTGAAAGCTGAATGCCAAAGAAACAATATGCAGCAATAAAATATCCTCAAATATTAATATGCGCTTCTCACAGCCGGCAACAGGGCGCAATCACACAACTGAGCGTCACGATGGATCAAAGTCATCCACACAGAAGCGTGAAATGACCCTTATCGACTCGCCGACCCACCGCTACACAATGATGCAAATGGGGTTCACGACTCACGAGTGGCCATAAATACCGAAAAGGCCCAAATTTCAAGTTCACCTTATCGAATAAATCGTAATATGGCCAGTCAGGCAAATGTTTGGAGTGTCTGAAAAAACATGGTTTTCATGTTTTTGTCAAAACCGGCCTCGTGTATGATTGTCAGAATTCGTGGCATTTTCTATGTCGTAAAATGACTGTAAGATACTCGCAACTTCAAACGCCGCTAGCGTGCGTTCATTTCATACAAATGGCAAAAATATACATGGCAATGATCCACAAAGTCTGCTGTTTTTAATGCAGGGTCACAAAAAGCCGTATCTCTTTTGGTGTGGCGTTGATCTAACTATTTGTCATCATATTGCAATCGCAGTTTTTTATTTAAAAATATTTGCTTTCATCTCACCTACAGCAGTTTACACAGTGTGAGCCCGGTAGTTAGTGCTCATACCATAGCATTCCCTAATCATTTCTGAGCCGTACTGTGAAAGAATGAAGGCGCTAGCACAGGGCTGACCGGCGCTACTAAATTTTTCGTCCGTTGCGGTCGGGTGCCGCGGCGCGGTGGTCGGCCCGGGCGGCCACGGCGGGGTTTCGTCGGTGCATCCCTCTGCTGTTCCTAAACGAAGTGTCCTAGCGTCTTGCGACAAAACCAACGGATTGCTCTTAACAAGATCTCGCGAATGAGCATCTTACTTTTGAGTTAAGGTCAATATTTGACCTACTTATAGCAGGTCAAAGTTAAACGTCTGTCGAAATTGCAATCCGCGGTGAAAGCAATCCGCCCCGACTGCGACACCCGACCGCAACGGACAAAAACTTCAATAGCGTCGGTCTGCCCTGTGCTAGCGCCTTAATTCTTTCACGGTGTGACTCAGAAGTGGTTAGGGAATGCTATGGTATGGTGCACTAACGGGCACACTGAGGCACATATGACGGGGACTGAGGGAGCATCTGCTGGAGAAACAGCGCTCCGACTGAGACTGGACGCCCGGGCTCCGAGAGTTTTCACTGTGATCACTGTGTCCTGGTGTCCGTCATGTCCGTTATTCTACGTAAGACTTCGCTCGCTTCGCTCGCTCCGTATAATGAGTGGTAAGGCGGCCAGCGCAGCGCGGCGCGTCCCTGACCCAGCCCAACGCGTCTGTGCCGAGCGTGAGGCCAGAGGGATATACTGTACCGCTGAACCTGGGTGTGAGGCGGCGCAGTCTACCGCTCCAGTCAAACGCTGGGCCGTCGGGGGGCGAACATCACTTAGTAGGTGAGTGTACGTCAAACTACGTATTTAAAACTACATATTCTTCAGCCGAATCTTCAAACTGACGGTACCTCACTCACAATCGCGCGTGAATCAGCCGCATTCCTGTGTCTGAAGCCAATGCTGCCGGCTCGGGTTTGCGTGCAAGTTTTGACGCGACGGCTGGTGGACGTGGCGGGTCAGACCTGTGGGCAGGGAAGCCAGCGGGTGAAGGTGCAGGTGCATTGAATCGCATGATTTGGGAGCGTCATGGAGCAACAGAAAATCGATTCGTTTTTCCTGCGTCGAAGGTAAGTCTCCAGAACCGTCCCGTGATCTAATAACAGTGGTGAATTCCTACTTCATACTTAACCCTTTTTAGTGGCAGGAGGGTTTACGCCCTACCTAAGTTTTTCGCGCATATCTCCAGAAAGAATTGAGATCAACGCATTAAATTTTCAGACTGTTCTTAACCCGCCTTTGACGGAGTGAGGGGGATGGAAAACGCCCCCCCCCCCTGCCGAATATTTGCGATAACTCAAAAACGAATTGAGACATCGACATGAAACATGGGATACCTTCCCCTACATCAATTTTACGCCGTTGGTGAGGATTTGTTCGAATTTCGTTCAAGAAGTTTTGAGTTATGGCCAATTTAGTGACGGCACTACACGCCAGTTTCGGTTAAAAAGTGGCAAAACCTTATCCTCCTGAATGCGCATTTTTTATGGAGATGGACAAACGGTAGCAACATAGCTTATAGGAGAGACGGGAAGCTCTTCTATCTTTGACACCATAATCTTGCCGTAGCGCAGCCACATCGCAAGCAGTATTTCACATGTCCCGACCGCAGCAAAAATAGCTACGTTTTTAGTTTCACCTGATCAATGATTGAATTAAGAAGGTAAAATAGGGCTACCGTTGTATTTGTCTCTTAAGAAATACTTGCTGGTCTTGGTCGCAAAGCTCTATCTCCACCAGGAAAGAAATGGCGCGGGGGTGGCAAGTAACAACCCCCCGTGTTCGTTTTAGAATGATGAAATCGCATAAGTGGGCGACGAATTGACCTGTGTGAAAAATTGACCATTGCAGTGGCAACAGTATTCAAAAGCTTTCTAAGACCACTGAAGTTCGCGCTAGCTCGCTATGGGCTAATTTGGGCAGGCCATAGGAGCCCTTTCTATCGTTTTCCATTGGCAAGAACACTGCAATTGGGCGTGAAAGCGTCGACGATTTTTCGGTTATTTATAGTAAGTAAATTGCCAGGGCATCACTACGAGAAATTAATAAATAATGCATTTTCCCACAGCCTGGTTCCCACCACTCCCAGTCAAGCGCCAAGCTTCTCTGAACCTCCTTCCAAAGACATTGCGACATCATCATCCATCTCAAGGCTTCCAACATCCGAAACTCTGGTGCAGCCTTTGACGTCTGAGCATCGGCCTGTTACGTCCGAGCCATCCCTGGGCCCCTCATCATCACAACCACCGCCTGCTAAGCGAGGAAAAGGTCGATCCTTCCAAGAGGCATGGAAAGAAAAATATCCTTGGATCGAATATTCATGTGAGCAGGACGCAATTGTCTGCCGTCCGTGCAAGTCCGCAAAAGCCGCAGGTCTCCTGCACGGCTCGGCTCGAGTTGATGACGCATTTATCTCCAAAGGGTTTCGCAATTGGAAAAGGGCGTTGGATAAGATGTCAAAGCACGATAAAAGCGGATCCCATAGCATCGCCGTCCAGGGTCTGCGCGCCCAGAACAAACCTGGCGTTGATGGGATGCTGGTGAATGCTGCGGCTGAAGAGCGGGTCATTGCCCGAAAGGCCCTTATCATGATGTTTTCATCAGTACGCTATCTTGCTCGGCAGGGATTCCCGATCCGCGGACACTACCATCGAGATGGACCATTCTACAACCTAATGAAGGAACGAGCTAAAGTAGACGCCCCCGAAGTCCTCAACTGGTTGAAAAGGCGTGACAATTGGATGTCGGACACTATCCAGAACGAAATGATTGAGATGATGGCTCTTGAGGTGTGGAGAGAAGTCATGGAGGAGGTAAAGCGAAGCGATTTTGTCGGATTTGTAACCGATGGAACCACGGATGTGAGCGGGATGGAACAATTCACGGTGTGCCTACAGTACACAAACAGCAACATGGAATCTGTGAATGAGTTTGTGGGCCTATATAACTCACCAGACTCGACCGGCGAGACGTTGACGACGGTGATTCGCGACGTTCTTCTTCGAATGCAAGTGAGCACGGACTCACTATCGGGATTCTCCTTCGATACAGCCACCAATATGAGTGGGAAACATCAAGGTGTGCAAGCACGAATAAGGCAGGAGTGTCCACACGCTCTGTATGTACCTTGCTCAAATCACACTCTCGATCTTGTGCTGCAAGAAGCCAGTCGAGACATCGCGATTGTGGCAAGTGCCATTCAGTTTGCTCGCGACGCAGTGAATGTCGTAAATGAGTCAGCAAAAAGGCTGGCTATCTACAAGGCGATCTCTGAGGAAACGAACCCGCAAAAGCTAGTCGCTATGTGCCCGACTCGATGGTGCATACAAGCCAAAGCCCTCAAGCGCATTATCGACAATTACGATCAGCTGCGAAGCACGCTGCAAACGATCAAAGCCGACAGCTCCGTGAAGGGCAGCATTCGCGCTAAAGTAAACGGTCTAGAGCATAAAGCGTCGGAGAACAGCACGTTCGTGGCTCTTTGTGTGCTGTATGATATCTTCTCCATCTGCGAAGAGGTGGCTACCTCTGTTGAGAAATATAGGTATAGGTAGTGTGGCCGAGATGAGTACACTCATCGCTCGGTGCAGCAGTGGCGACAGCTATAGGCCGATAGGCCGACGGGTGCTGCCGCCTGGTGGCACAACTCTTAGCCACAAATTACAGGTAGCTGAGACAGAGGACAGGACGTGCGTACTGCGTAGCATAGCTTGGGTGTGGTCGGCGTGGCGGGTTTTGACACGTGAACGGCGCAGCTGAGACGAGTGCGGCGATGACGTGGCAATGTTGAGTTGGATTTGTTGTGACTGCGTGGCGGTCAGTTGTTGGTTTGATGGCTCCCGTGCCTGTGATGGGAGACCTTTGGGTGATTGATGCGTCAAAGTTCAAGGGCGCAATAAACCCAATTTGAATTTCGAATGTTTCCCGGTTGTGATCAGTGATGAAGATGGGAGAGCTTTGATTCCCAGACATTGGTGCCGAAACCGCCGGGAGGTGACCAGAAGATTTCAGCTGTGTTTGTGAGCTGAAAGGGTGGTGACATTTGTTTGTTATTAGCCTACTGATTTGATGGCTGACTTTGTCACCCTGAAGAGTTTGAGTGATAAAAGTTGATCAGTCAAGCCTGGTAATTGGTGAGGATAGACCTTGACCCAGGTTCTGAAGCCCTGGCCTGGTGTTCCGAGTTCCGACTTTCGAAGGATAGGCCATTTTGAGTTGTTTTGGCCTTGGCGGAACTTTGGACGTGTTGACCAGTTGCTCTGGCTGGTGTTTTGAGACCACGTGACTGTGGTGAAGCCTCGTTGAGAGCAGAAGTGATCCTAAACCTGCTGAAGCTTCATGATTGTTTTCTTGGACTTTTGTTTGTTTCTTTGAGCCATTAATTTGATGTGTGAAGACCATAACTTGTGTTTCTGATAGTTGTGGCAATGGCGCAGGATCTAACAACACTTATCAAGAGGAGAGTGGCTGCCAAAGGGTGGCTAACACGGACTATCAGTCGTGCGAACGACGCCATGAAGGAAGATAAGCCTGATCGTGATGTGTTGAAAGACATTAAGAGAGAACTGGAGATGCGCCTCAACACACTGGACGAGATCCAGGGTGATCTGGAGATGATGATTGAATCTGAGTCAGAAATGTTGGATGATATAGAGAAAGCTGGATGCTTCCGTGACTCTGTGGTTGGTGTTATCTCGAGTGTGAACAAGGTGGTGGCTCGGGGGGAGACTGGGTCTGAGACTGGTGTCTCTGGCAGTCAGAATGTGAAGCTGCCAAAGCTGAACTTACCAAGGTTCAAGGGTGATGTGCTAGAGTGGCAGTCTTTCTGGGAGATGTTTAAAGCTGCTGTACACGACTCAGACCTACCTGATGTGACTAAGTTTTCATATTTGAGATCCTTGCTGGATGGGGAGGCAGCCATGTGCATTGCAGGGTTACCACTGAGTGCAGATAACTATGCTGCTGCATGTAAACTGCTGGCTGACCGCTTTGGTAGAACTGAACGGATCATATTTAACCATATTCAACAGCTGCTCTCCATCCCTGCCCCCTCTGTACCTGACGTGCATGTTCTGAGGGGCTTACAGGATAAGCTGTTGACTCATGTGAGGGCTTTGGAGGCGTTAGGTGTGAAGGGTGATGCATATGGTGTGATGCTAGTACCTGTGATTTTACAAAGACTGCCATCTGCCATTAGGATGGAGTGGGCACGGGATGGCGTTGGACATGAGAGTGACCTGAGTTGGTTGCTGGAGTTCCTTGACTCAGAGATCGGGCGACGCGAGAGATCAGGTGCCTACTCTCAGCACCTGGCTGCTCCTGCTGCCTCGGAGTCGAGGCGCAGCCAACGTGTGACCCGACCACAGAGAGCCGTGCACCAACGAGCCCCTGCAGCTGCTGCGGCTCTCCAGGCTGTCTCTACAGTCTGCTCCTTCTGCGGAGGACAGCATGTGCCAGCTAAGTGTGCTCACTTTTTGTCGATTGATCCAAAGGCAAGGTACCAAGAAGTAAGGGCTAAAAATGTGTGTATGTCCTGTCTGCAGACTGGACATCATGCGAAACAGTGTGCTAAGAGATGTGACTGTGGTGGCAGACACCACCCTCTACTGTGCTGGTGTAGGGGAACTGATGGCCCGGTGGGATCCAGGGGTGGTGAGGGTGCAGGTAGACCTCCTCAGTCCACCTCCTTCAGACCTCAGCGGTCTGATGGGGGAACGACTCAGTCATGTCAGGAGCCACAAGCTAGAGTGTCTCTGTCTTGTACTACGGGTAGTGTGTCACTGCTTCCCATCGCTCATGTACTTGTTGAGGGCAAAGATGGCCCTGTACCTGCTACCCTGATTTATGACAGTGGGGCTGACAAGAGTTTTGTGACCGAGAGGCTGATGAAACAAGTGAAAGGGGAGTATCAGGGGTCAGTGGACATAACATGTGCATCGTTTGGTGGGGGTAGAACCTCAAATGTGTGTAATGTGTATGAGCTCAATGTTTCTGCCGCAAATGCTGCTTGTGTGCCGACAGCTACTAAAGTTCGAGTGGTGGAGGTGCCAGTGATATGCGCGCCACTGATGCGGCCTCGAGTCCCTGCCCAGCTCCTCCAGCCCTTCAGCCATCTCCAGCTCGCAGCAGACTGCATGTCGGACTGCCCACTGCACATTGACATTGTTGTTGGACAAGACCAGTACTGGTCACTGGTAAGATCTGGACTTGTCAGAGGCCCTGACGGGCTGGCTGCTATGGAGACACCATTTGGGTGGGTCCTCTCTGGTTCAGTGGAGGGGGGCCCTGCTGATGTTGACTCAGGTATGGGATGTCAACTGCTTCTGATGACCGCCCCAACTCCCAGTGCTAGTGAGATGTGGTCTCGGGATGGGTTTGATCCTGGTACTGAGATGGAGTCTGATGATGATGATGCCGTGTTGAAGGCGTTCAACAAGTCCATCCAGTATGATGGCAGCAGGTACGTTGTTAGTGTGCCCTGGAGGGACAACAAAAGTCAGTTGATGGAGAATCGTGATTCCGCACAAAAGCGGCTGATGAGTCTAGAGCGCAAACTGGACAGGAACCCCCAGCTGCGAGCTGACTATGATTCAGCTCTCAGTCAGATGGTAAGTGATGGTGTCATCAGTGAGGTGCCACCTGATCAGATGACGACCAGTGACGTCATGTTCTATCTCCCGCACAGACCAGTGGTTAAGGAAACCAGTAGCACAACAAAGGTTCGACCTGTCTTTGACGCTAGTGCAAAGGGACCCAACGGTATCTCTTTGAATGATGTAGTCCATGTGGGACCCTCTCTGATGCCGAACCTGCTGGAGGTGTTACTTCGTTTCAGACGATGGAGGTTCGGGTATTCGGCTGACATTGTGAAAGCATTTCATCAGGTTCGTCTGACGTCACATGACCGAGATGCCCATCGCTTCCTATGGAGACAAGGGGGCCAGATTCGGACCATGCGGTTCGAGCGGGTGACGATGGGTGTCGCCTGCAGCCCGTTCTTAATGAACGCCACCATCAAGTACCACCTGTCGCTGTACCCAGAGAGTCCGGTCGTCACCGAACTGAAAGAGTCGCTGTATGTTGATGACCTGCTGTCAGGCTCGGATACAGAACAGGGTGCTGTGGAGATGTTCCAGGAGGCTCGTGAGATTATGAGAGCGGCTGGGATGGAGTTGTCCAAGTGCAACAGCAACTCATCTGTGCTGGCCGAAAAGTGTCAAAAGGGACATGTGACGACAGAAGGTGTGATGAAAGTTCTTGGGGTGACCTGGTGTAAGGAGGAGGATGTTTTCTCTTTCACAGGAGACGAGCTGCCTGCTGGCATAGTGCCAACGAAGCGTGTGGTCCTCAGCATGATGGCGCGGATCTTCGATCCAGTGGGATTTTTGACGCCATTTAGTGTGGTCGCTAAATGCCTGTTTCAGGAGCTGTGGGAGCTCCAGCTGGAGTGGGACGATGAGCTGCCGCCTGAATATGCAGAGGTGTTCACCAGGTGGTTGGACGGTTGTCAGATTTTGAAGAATCTGAAGGTTCCACGATGTTTCACAGTGCACTCTGTTTCAGACTGGTCAGCTGCACCGTCTCTCGAGCTGTGTGTATTTGCTGATGCATCCCCAAAGGCGTATGGTGCATGTGTGTACATCCGTATCAAACAGCCTGATGACTCGTACAGCGTCTCCTTCGTCATGTCGAAGGGGAGGGTGGCCCCCCTGCGTCAGCGGCTCACGATGCCGCGCTTGGAGCTCTCGGCCTGTGTGCTGGCGGCTCAACTGGTGCAGTTTGTTCGTACGGCACTGCACTTGCCTGATGACACACCGTACAGGTGCTGGAGTGACTCCATGATTGCTCTGGGATGGCTACGTGGTAACCCGAGCAGGTGGAAGCAGTTTGTGTCCAACCGGGTCAGCGAGATCCAACGGCTTACTGACACAAAGAACTGGTTGCACTGCAGGTCAGCCGAAAATCCGGCGGATCTCATGACACGCGGCCTGTTAGCAGAGGATCTGGTGGCATCCCCTGTGTGGATCAGCGGACCCGACTGGTTGAGGGAGGCTGATGGTGATCCGAGTGTGATGCGAGAGCCGGAGGTTGGTCTGGATATGACCGAGAGCACTTCTGTCCCGCAGAGACCAGACGCAGAGCCGGGTTCGACTCCGGACCAGGGACAGGACCTTGACACTGATGGTCAGAAAGAGGCTGATTCTCTGGATTCCCTACCAGAGTCAATTGTTTGTGACAATGTTGGCGTTTTCACGGCGGCGAGTGTAGCAGCGGGTAACACATCCGATTTTCTGCAGGTGGAACGCTACAGTACGCTCAGCCGAGCAACCCGTGTCATGGGCTGGATCTTGAGATTTGTTCACAACGTGAGACAAAGTTCGCAGCGCCGTCAGGGAGATCTCTCAGCCGAGGAGTTCTCGACGGCTCGCGTGGAGCTGTTACGCTTGGTGCAGGCGGACAGTTACCCTGAAGAACTGAAACTGCTCAGGCAGGGCAGTCCGGTGCACCGAAGTTCCCAGATTTACAGACTGACGCCGTTTCTCGGCGATGACGGGCTGCTACGTGTGCGCGGCCGTTTGCAGTTGTCAGAGTTTTCCTACGAGGAAAAGCACCCGGTGATTTTGCCAAAAGGTCACCTGGCCGTCCTGATTGTTCGTGAGCAGCACCTGTGTATGAAGCATGCTGGTGTGTCAACTCTGATAACTGCAGTGAGATCAGAGTTCTGGATCGTGGGTCTGCGCACCATCGCACGGCGGGTCGTGAGGGGATGTGACGCGTGCCGCAGGCAGGATTCTCAGCCGTGCTGTGAGCCCGCCGCCCCTCTCCCTCGAGACAGAGTTACTCAGAGCAGGCCGTTTCAGGTCTGTGGGTGCGATTTCGCAGGGCCAATCTTTGCTGTGGATTGTCCTGACAAGAAGCTTTACATTTGTTTGTTTTGTTGCTCGCAGGTGCGTGCTGTACACCTAGAGTTGGTAGACTCACTCTCTCTGGATGATTTTATGTTGGCTTTTCGCAGATTTGCCGCCAGGAGAGGCGTGCCTTCAGTTGTGTATCTCGACAACGCCCGTACATTCCAGGCTGCTGAGAAGCTGATGCAGCGATATTTCGGGCGTCTCGCTCCCAGGTTCAAGTTTTCTGCCCCCCTCGCTCCGTGGTGGGGTGGGCAGTACGAGCGCATGGTGCGTAGCGTGAAAAGTGCTCTTAAAAAATCCCTGGGCCAGCGACACCTCAGTAGGGCCGAGTTAGAGACTGCCCTGACGGAGATTGAAGGGTGTGTCAACTCGCGGCCACTCACCTTTGTTGGTGATTCACCAGACGATCCAGTACCATTAACCCCCAACCACTTCCTGACGGGTCACAGCGTAGGCTTTTTGGCCAAAGAGGCGGAGGACCCGTCTGAGGTCAGACCTGATGAGCTGAGAGCTCAGTCACAGGTAAGAGAAAAGCGACTGCGAAAGTTCTGGTCCGTGTGGAGTCAGGAATATGTCAGAAATTTGCCGCTCTCAGTACGCAAATTTCGACCGCAAGGTAAGTTGGCGGAGGGCTCTGTTGTGCTTCTACAAGATGAGAAGCAGCCTCGCATGAAGTGGGACCTGGGCGTGGTGACCAAATTGTTCCCAGGGAGGGATGGTGTCTCCAGGTCCGCAGAAGTTAAAACTAGCAGGGGCAGAAAGACGAGAGCAGTGCAGCGGCTCCATGACTTGGAGGTCTCTGATCCAGAGTCGTCCTAGACCGGCCGCCTCATCCTCCCCCTGGCCCCGGTCCGCCTGTCCTGCCTGCCGCGGCGCGATGTTATGACATTTTTTATTGTACATATATCGTGTGTGTATCGTATGTGTTGGTGAATGATGTCGCGCTCAATGTAACGCTATTCACCAAGGGGGGAGCGTGTTGAGAAATATAGGTATAGGTAGTGTGGCCGAGATGAGTACGCTCATCGCTCGGTGCAGCAGTGGCGACAGCTATAGGCCGATAGGCCGACGGGTGCTGCCGCCTGGTGGCACAACTCTTCGCCACAAATTACAGGTAGCTGAGACAGAGGACAGGACGTGCGTACTGCGTAGCATAGCTTGGGTGTGGTCGGCGTGGCGGGTTTTGACACGTGAACGGCGCAGCTGAGACGAGTGCGGCGATGACGTGGCAATGTTGAGTTGGATTTGTTGTGACTGCGTGGCGGTCAGTTGTTGGTTTGATGGCTCCCGTGCCTGTGATGGGAGACCTTTGGGTGATTGATGCGTCAAAGTTCAAGGGCGCAATAAACCCAATTTGAATTTCGAATGTTTCCCGGTTGTGATCAGTGATGAAGATGGGAGAGCTTTGATTCCCAGACAACCTCCCTGCAGGCGGCCTCGTGCACATCACGAGGTGCCCTGGAGTCAGTCAACCTCCTCCGAGCCGCACTGACCAAGATGCGAGCAGATGGCCTCAGCAGGCAGCTCAACACGGCAGCACAGCGAGGTGAGAGGCTCGGTCTCAAACAACGAGAGCCGAGAAGCACAACCACACCTGGCAGAATCCGGAACGATGGTGTAGCATCCCCAGACACGGTCTTGACACCGCTTGCAAAAGTGCGACAAGCCATGCTGGAGGCTAGGGTGTGTCATTTTGGGCACTTTTTTCGCAAAACATAGTGCTCCACTGATTTTATCGTGCCCCAGACACGTAGAAACCGTGTGACATTTTTTATTTCCCCCAAATATTAACACCCATGCGGCGCCGACCGCCGACACTTTGGCCCATCTCTCAGCATTAGCGACCTCAGCGCCCCTAGCGGCAATGTTTTGAACTAACACGCTCGCTATGCTTTGTGAGCTTACGATCATCATTAAATGCATTTTACCGAAATGACGCTTTGCTGTTGGCTTGTCTGGCACTCAGAATGTTGGTGAAAATGTAATGTTATGCATCTTAACCCTCGCCCGTAAACGGCGATCTGCCACCTTCGCCCATGCAGGGGGGGGGGGTGGTGCGACCCCCCCCTTGGCGTTTGAAAACGGAGCGTCGTAGAGCTTAGCGGAAAAGACCAACGGATTGCTCTCAACGAGATCTCGCGATTGGTGGTATATTTTTTGGTCCTAGGTCAACATTTGACCTACTTTTGACCGGTCAAAGGTCAAATTTTCGGAAAAATAGACTTTTTCAAATTTTCCGCGGCGATTGCGGCAAAACGGTGGGAGATATCGACTTGAAACCTTCACTATCGTGTTCCTTGATCAATTTTCTATCGTTTGGTATGTATTTCGTTTCCCTGGCTCTAAAAATGGCGCGTTGGGAGCGCCGGAAGTCGGCAAGGTCACAGTCGGCGGCAGAAATTCGAAAAATCAAAATTTAAATTTTTGAAATCTGATTGTGTTTTTGGATTTGGGATGTCCATTTGCTCCCTATAGAAGCTAATATTGCTGCATATTCCCATTGAGGTGACAAGAATTAGCAAAATAGTGGTTCGGGCGCTTTTCAAAAATAGTACCGGACGCTGTTCCTCTTGTGACGTCATAGCTCCGTGACCTGACCTGACCCGGTCAAGTTTCTTATACCATATGATAGCCAATACTTGCCCCAACATGCATGGGAAGTTTCATCACGATCCATCAACCGATGTCCGTACCACCGGCAGGAAACCTCGGGCGTTGGCACTCAGTTTGTGAAAATCCGGCCGGAGGCTGTTCCCTTTGTGACGTCATAACTCCGTGACCTGACATGACCCGGTCAAATTTTTTTTTATCAAAAGATGCGCAAGGTTTGCCCCATAAGGTACCCAAAATTTGGCGGCGCTGCGCGCCGCCGTTTTTGCACTATTTCCGAAAAACCTCAGGGGGGGGGGGGTTGCACCAACCCCCCCCTACATGGGCGAGGGTTAAAGCACGAAATAGTTCTGTGTTAATGTATATTGCATAGTACTATACCCCCGATCCCCGTCCTGGTCTGACGGGATACGTACGAGCGCATGTTTATAGTGCCTGCTATTAGGTGTCACATGTTTTTTCTTGTAGCGTCGTTCACTGCATAGACCCCGGGGAACAGGGGGGGCAGTGGGGGCGCTTACCCCCCCCCCCCCCCAACTTGAGAGCCGAGTGGGCGCCGCCCCCTCAACATTGATGCAACGATGAATGTAGCCGCCACCTCCAATCGCCTCCCCAGCGGGATCAATAAGACGCAGCTGTCGTTCACTGGGTAGCTTTATTCCAGATTTGTGACCCCAAGTGGCCACATCTCCATGGTAAATCCCGTTACTGTGAAAGCAGTAACAAACAAATTAGCCACTGGTTATCTCTGAGGCAAAGATCACCTCCGTCACAAGTATGCAATGAACATATTCGACTAAAGTGAATAAATTTGGCACAACACTTAGCCACAGCACAGCCTTTGCACAGCGTCGCACCAACGAGTTACATTTACCAAGTCAATCTGGACCGGTTCCAGTTTACGAAACGAAGCATAAACCGAATTCACGCATACAAATGTTCGCCACGACATGCTATATTCAGATACATACCGACCGTTGGCTGCGTCGACCCCACAAACTTGACCACCCCAAAGGTGGGAGACTATAACGGCGCCCAACAAGATCAAGCGCACGTCCAGCCGCTCCAAATTAGCGACCACAATGGTTAGGCCTTATTTGACACCAAATCAGTCAAACTCAGACTAAGCTGCTCCAACTTCACAGCGAAATCTAGGCCACCGAAAACCACAGCGAACAGCATGCGCCTCTGCGCCACTCGAACCGAGGAATGAACCAAACATGGCGGCGCAGCACCATCATCACTTTAATATTCAGGAACGAGAACGCCAACAAATACGCAATTTATGTAAAACACAACATCACTCAAAATATCATACGCAAAATACTGTGGTAAATACACGGCCAATCTCTTTCGCACATGGGCCTTTAACCAATAATTACTACAAACTCACCACTAGAGATGACAGAATACGAGCCTTCCAGCAGTAAAGCTGCAAACTTTCACCGCGGACATGACCGGAGCGACGCAGCGCCCAGCTGACTGTTACTAAGGAGGATCCACTGATGACGTTCTACTTCCATTCAATTCCAACTCAACTCCCGGAAACACCAACTGAACGAACCACCCAGCGAACAAAAAAAAACATTAATTCCCGGCGGCGCCTACACTCCCCCTTGGCCACCCCCCACCCCGTGGACAACTAGTACAGCGCCGCTCACAACCGCCATGGCAGATCACTACTTGATCAAAGATCAGGGAGGTGTCAGGTCTTTACTTACGCTAACTGGCACTTACACTTAATACTTACTCTAAAGCTACTCTACGTTGCAGCACTCATGTAACTGTACGTTGAATGCACGCATCTACAATCTAGGGGAGAGCACTGTCAGATAACAGAACTATCAGTTTATGTACTGGCCTCGTTAGTACCGTGCCCCCCGTCCTGAGCCGGACCTTTCTCACCAATCCGTCTCTGCTCGGATAGGTTTCCAGAACTCTACCGAGAGCCCAGTGGCCTCTCGGCACCTCCTCGTCTGCAATCAGGACCACATCCCCGGGCTCCACATTCCTGGATCGGTGGACCCATCGCTGTCGCCGCTGGAGAGTCGGCAGATAGTCTCTCCTCCACCTCAGCCAAAACTGCTCTGCCAGGTACTGCACCTGTTTCCATCTTTTGACGGACAACAAGTCGTCAGCCGTGAACTGGCCCACGACACCCTCTCCACATCCCCGCAGGAGCAGGAGATGATTGGGGGTGAGTGGTTCAACATCACCCTGGCTGGTCGAAACATACGTCAATGGACGACTATTCAGCACAGACTCTATCTCACAGAAAAGAGTATGTAAACTCTCGTCGTCTAATCTCTGGACAGGCATTGACCTCCACACCTTCCGAACAGTCCTAATATGGCGCTCCCAGCAGCCACCGAAGTGCGACGCTGAAGGAGGATTAAACACCCATTCAATCCCCTCAGCGAGTCCTACCTGTTGCAACTTCCTTCGATCAAGTCGAGATATCTCTGCCTTCAAATCATTGTCCGCTCCCACCATGTTAGTGCCCATATCGCTTCTGACTCTTTTAATCGGACCTCTACGAGCGACAACACGACGAAGCGCGTTTATCAGCGAGTCAGTCCGCAGTGAGTGGAGAACTTCCAAGTGGATGGCCCTCGACACCAAACACGTACATATCAGCCCGTAACGCTTCACCTCCAGGCGCCCCCTCTTCACTATAATTGGCCCGAACACGTCCAGACCGATGGAGGAAAAGGCGGGGGTCTCCGGAGTAACCCTGTCCTCCGGCAAGTCGGCCATCATCTGAACCTGCGGAGCAGAATTAGACTTTCTACACGTCACACAAGAACGCAGCAGACTTCGAACTGCAGATCCTCCTCCCAAGATCCAGAAACGCTCTCGCACCTTCCAGAGGGTATGCTCCCGTCCCTGGTGTCCCACTTTCTCGTGGGCCTGACGGATCACCAACTGAGAAACATGATGATCCCGTGGGAGCAGCACGGGATGCTTGAAGTCGTGACTCACCGGACACCTACTCAGGCGCCCTCCCACGGCTAACAAACCATTCCCCCGAGCCACCACGTTCAGACGACTCAGTGGGCTGCCTTTGGGAACGGTCACCATCCCTTTACCGTCATGATACAGCTCAGGGAAGCTCGATGTCTGCACGAACCGGAAAATAGCGACTTCAGCCGCGTCCAAATCAAACACAGTGAGACGCGAGTCGATTCCAACAGACCTCGGTCGGAGTCCTCGCCTCCTGGCCACCACGGCCTGCCTGAAAGCCCCAGATCTGACACAATCGAAGAACTTCCTAAACCACGCGACCGCCTTCTTCAGGCGAAAAAGGCTCGAGTAATGCCCGATAAGCACATCGGTGCTGTTTGAATCCGCCGCACCGATAACCACAGCTGCAACAGGAACGGGCTTCTTCAGCTCTGCCACTGGGAGATCAGACTGCACAGCTGGCTCTTCTGGCCAGCCAGACTCATCCTGACGCAGGAACAGAGGCCCCTGTAGCCACACCTGAAGACCATGCGGCTCTGCACCCCGGGATCCGACGTCAGCAGGATTATCCCGTGAAGGAACGTAAGACCAGTCAGATACGTTAGTGGCTCCATGAATGTACGATAGGCGGTTCGCCACGTAGGTTTTGAACCTCGTCTTCCTGTTGCAGATGCATGACAGCACCACCATGCTGTCACTCCACATGCGGATCCTGTCAAACTTAGTGTCCAGCTCACGAACCAAGAACTGACGCAATTGACAGCCCAGGACACCACCCGCCAACTCCAACCTCGGGATAGTCACAAAGCGCAGCGGCGCCAAACGACACTTTCCCATCAGGAAACCAATGTACACCTCCACCTCACTCGGCCCAGTCATGACCTCCTTGCGTACATAGGCCACAGCGGAGTACGCGGACTCACTGGCGTCCACAAATATGTGCAGCTCCGTAGAAATCACCTTACCTTTCGGACCACAAACTGCTCGGGGCAGTTGCATCCCGTCTAGTCCCTTAGCTTGTCGAATCCAGCTTTCCCACTCACCTGCCAGAGCCGGCGGGATGGCTTCATCCCAGCCCAGCGATGCCGCGCAGAGCTTCTGCACGAGCATCTTAGCTGAAAGAGTCACAGGAGCCCAGAAACCCAAAGGGTCGAATATGGCGCTCACGGCGGACAGTATTCCGCGCCTGGTAACCGGAGTCTCCTTATCCTGAAAATGGAAACGAAAAACGTCTTCTCCCATATCCCACTCTACACCTAAAACACGATTGGAACCGAGCGCACCCTCAGCCAGGTTCAGATCCTTGACACTCTTTCCCCTCTCATCTTCGGGAATGTGCTGCAGGAACTCAGCACTGTTACTAGCAAACTTCTTTAGATGGAACGCCCCGGTCTGGCAGAGTTCTGTGAGATCCCGCGCGAGGGAGACGGCATCCTCGACAGACTCTACAGCCACCAGCGTATCATCAACGTACGTCCTGCGCTGCAACGCGTCAGCAGCAGCAGGGAACTGACCTTTCCCCTCCTCGGCACAAAGCTGCACTGCCAAGCATGCCACGCTGCTGCTCGTCACCGCCCCAAAAACGTGTGACCTCATACGCCATACTTCGACGTCACCGGACAGATCGTCATCCTTAAACCACAGAAAACGGAACAAGTCACAGTCCCCAGCCGGCACATGGACCCTATGATACATCGCTTCTATGTCACAGGTAAACGCTATGCGACCTTCCCTGAACCGGGCGATCACAGCGTTCAGAGGCTGTCCCAGGTGGGGACCACCCTGAAGAATGTCGTTCAGACAAACTCCACCCGCACGCGCTGCACAATCGAACACTACCCTGACTTTGCTAGGAGTCACCACCGCGTGATGCGGCAGGTACCATACATCACCTGATGGAACGGTCAGCTCGCTCTGCGGCACTCTCACAGCGTAGCCATCCGTCACCAAAGATTGCATCACGGCCCTGTAAGACTGAAACAGACTCGGATCCCCCATCAACTTCCTCCTCAGCGACATCAGTCGCTTCTCAGCGACCGGGCGACTGTCCGGGACACTCGTGACGGTAGACCTAGGGAGACCTATCTCAAAGTGTCCCTCCTCGTCCTTACGGACGGTAGCCCTCACACGGTCCAGCCACAGCCTGTCCTCTACAGATAAGCCTACGCTATCGTCGTCCAGACCAGAAAAGTCTTGCTCGTACAGCTGCTCGAACAGGTTGCCTGTGTCATCACTCTGTGCCTTCCTGCTCGTTCTAATGAAATTCACCGAATGCGATCGGCGAATTCTCTCATGAAACTCTGCTCCGATGACGTACCACCCCAGCGGGCTGCGCACAGCGTGCGGTCCGCTACCGCTCTCAGGGACCCTCACCTCCTCCGCCACATGCAGGTGCGGAGCGTTAATCCCTATCAGAAGATCTACAGAAGTAGAGACCTGCGGGAGAAAGATGTCATTCAGATGAGGCCAATCAGGTAAGTCACCTTCCAAGAACATGTCCTGTCCGCTCACTGGCAATCTGGGCAGCGTGAACACCACCGGTAGCGAGCGCCAGTCACGTCCCTCGATCGCGGAAACTTCGAGTCCCTCCAAAACCGACGAGCTGATAACCTGCCCCTCACCACACACGGTGTCGACAGAGATGGTCGTCTGCTCTGGCTGTAATCTTAACTTACCCGCGAGCTCCTCAGTAGCAAAGCAGCCACTGCTCCCCCCATCCAGGAACGCATTACACAGCACCGTTCTGCCACCTGAACCACGTACCTTGACGGCCACTATCGGCATGAACACCCGCGCCCGGCCCTCCCGCGTCACCACCCTTGCATTAGCAGTGACGACGGAAGACCGCGAACCTCCAGCCGGCTGAGCTTGGCCGCTGGGCGGCGCTGCCACCGGCCTCGCAGGTGGCGCCACCATGCAGGCATCCTGCACGTCATTGGGACTGCGGTGCAGCAGGGTGGGATGATTCCTACCACACGAATCGCACGACAGGCGGCGCTGGCAGAAACGAGCGGAATGTCCTCCCCTCAAACAACCGAAACAAAGTCCCGCATCGCGCACGAAGAGAAACCGCTCACGCTCAGACCGACGACGCAACTGCTCACACTTGTCGACGGAATGCGGCCCACGACAAAATGGGCACGGCCGCGGACCCGGCCTCACCGCTGCAGCGGCACTGACCCGGTGGGTCCGAACCACACCCTGACCGGACTCACGGCCGCGCGTCACATCATCCACCCTTACGTCACCATACAGCGGATTGCATTTCATGCGAACCTCAGTCGCCAGCACGTCAATTACGTCACACGGTTCGTCGGAAGGTCATCTCGGGCTCAAAAGAAACGGTATATACCATTCGAAAGCTGACGGTGAGCTGAATCTAAAAATGTATTTTTTATCCAAATCGATCGATGGCCTTTTTTGAAAATTGCGTTTTTGTAAAAACTCTATAATTTTTTAATCAACGATAGGTCCCGGGCATTCTGGAAAAAATAAGTATGTTTTTTCGAGTTCCTGTGAAAGCTGAACGCCAAAAGAACAATATTTAGCGAAGCAATATTTCCTAACATTAATATGCGTCTCCCACAGCCGATAATAAGGCGCAATCACACAGCTCAGTGTCACGATGGACCAAAGTCAGCCACACAGAAGCGTGAAATGACCCTTATCGACTCGCAGACCCGGCGCTCTCGGCCCGCCTGACCAGCCACGGAAAGAACGTTTGGCTCTCGTTCTACTTAACAAATGTCATATTTGTCAGTTTAACTGTCTACATCACTATTAAAGTTATTCAGGATACCTGTGAAGAAAATTCATTGTTCTGCTTGATTTGAAACATGCTTTAATTTACATTTTTCTTATACATGTTTTGTTCCATCCAGCTGCGCTCAGTGCCCGCGCAGGGAAAGTGAGCGGGGTTTCACTGTCAGAGGCTGTACTGTTGACAGCTGCTCGGCCGTGCGACCGGTCAAAGGTTACCCTGCCCCACCGGGCGCTACCCCCATTCCACCCGAGCTGAGGCCGGTGCAACCTCTGACATTTCAGCGCGGCCAATTTTCCTTATATGGGCATGATACCAAGCTCAATTGAGCAAAGTAGACAGAAACAAATGCAAATTAATGCATGATGTGAAGATGACAGAGCAATGAATCTTCTGCTCATGTATCCTGAGTAACTCAAGTACCGACTTGAATCGTTAAACTAACAAATATGACGCCCGTTTAGTAGAACGACAGCCGAACCTCCTTGCCGTGGCCGGTCAGGCGGGCCGAGAGCGCCGGGTCTGCGAGTCGATAAGTGTCATTTCACGCTTCTGTAAGGCCGACTTTGGTCCATCGTGACACTGAGCTGTGTAATTGCGCCTTATTGTCGGCTGTGGGAGACGCATATTAATGTTTGGAAATATTGCTTCGCTAAATATTGTTCTTTTGGTGTTCAGCTTTCACTGGAACATAAAAATACATGTTTATGTTTTCAAGAATGTCCGGGACAGCCCGTTGAATGAAAAATTATCAAGTTTTTACAAAAACGCAATTTTGAAAAAAGGCCATCGATCGATTTTGATAAAAATTACATTTTTGGATTCAGCTCACCGTCAGCTTTCGAATGGTATATAGCGTTTCTTTTGAGCCTGAGATGACCTTCCGACGAACCGTGGTCAGACAGTCGAGCTGTCTTCCCACCGAGCTCCATGAACGTGTCACACCGGCGCAAGATCCTATCATGGATAGCAGGAGGCATCTTTCCCAAGATCGCCCTGATGAACTGCGGATGATCAAACTCGCGGCCCAAGTCTGCCACAGCGCTATCGACTTCCTTCAGAAATAGCACAAACCTATCCAGACCCTTCACATCATCAGACTGAACCTTTGGCCACTCTCTCATCTTCCTAGTGTACTCATGAACAAGTCTGTGGCGGCTACCGTACCGCTCCTCGAGCGTTGCCAAAGCTCGTGTGTACCCACCTGTATCCAAGAACATGCACCCCCTCACTATCTTGTTTGGGGTCCCCACAGTATATTGGTCCAAGTAATGTAACCGCTCGTTCTCATCCTCAGTCCTACATTCTACCCTGGCCTTAAAAGCTCTGACGAATAACCTGAACTCGCATATGTCACCAGAGAATGGTTTCAATTCAGAGGGCGGAAGGAGAGCGCGTTGTGTCTGGGACACAACAGCCTCTGTGAGACTATCTGCCCTCTCCTGCCTCCCAACTGTGACTTTGACTGAGCTCAAAACTGACTCATCTATCTGACGACCAGTGATTTCCATGAGTTTTAACTCCAAGTCTATCTGTTCTGAACGTGCTCTCATCCTAGACTGTGCTTCATCCATCATCTGTTTCTCTCTGATCAGTCTTAACCTCTCTACAATAACCTGAACAGACTCAGTGACACCTCCCTGAGACCTACCATCCCTTAGTTCCTCCCCAAGGGCCCCATCCCCACCATCAGCGCCCTCGGGGGCAACGACCCCCGTTAGAGAACTCACTGGATCCAAGGCAACACAAAGGCGATCTACCAGCTCAGCCTTCTTCCCTGTACTGTCCAAACCTCTTGCCTCTAGCTGACCTTGCAACTCTGAGACCCTCAGCTTGAATAAGTCCTCCCTCCCCCTCCCTGATAGACTAACCAGGGCTGGGTCCTGACTTCCCAACTGAGGATCCTCCTTAGTAGCCATTATCAGCACTAAAATTAACACGCTTCGAATAACATTCATTTAAATGAACAAACTTATCAGCTCAAGAAATAGTAACATAAGAGTGAAGATCATTCAAGTACAGTCTAATGCCCAAGCTTGAGCAAAGAATGACAGTGACAACAGTTATTACACAACATACACAAACATTATACAACAGGAACACTGACCCTGTTTTCCCAACTGAAAAAGGTCCCCTTCCAACCCCACGACGGAGCCAACCTCACTAAAGAAACTTCCACAGCCCACCTTAACTCCCCAACACCACTGCCGCGACTCAGGTCAGCTGCCACAACTGTCCGAGCTCAGTCACTAGCTCTGCAACTGGTCAAGCACCAACTAACCCAATATGTCCAACTTGAACTGAACACCTTGTAACTCAGGCTACCACGGATGAGTCACACTGCATGTAAGCTGGTGCCTCAACAGACCATAGGCAGAGCACTGATATTACTGAGGGGATCTCGTCACTGATTGGGATCTCGTCACTGATTGGGATCTCCACTGCAACAGCACGTGATTGACTCAATGTTTAACCACCACTCGGAGCGATCTCACCGCTCCAATGCAGGATGGTTGTTATCCAGACGAGGCAGACTAGAAGGTGGAGACCAATCCAGGACCTCCTGGATGATGAGTCGGTCGTAACTGTAGCCGCCACCTCCAATCGCCTCCCCAGCGGGATCAATAAGACGCAGCTGTCGTTCACTGGGTAGCTTTATTCCAGATTTGTGACCCCAAGTGGCCACATCTCCATGGTAAATCCCGTTACTGTGAAAGCAGTAACAAACAAATTAGCCACTGGTTATCTCTGAGGCAAAGATCACCTCCGTCACAAGTATGCAATGAACATATTCGACTAAAGTGAATAAATTTGGCACAACACTTAGCCACAGCACAGCCTTTGCACAGCGTCGCACCAACGAGTTACATTTACCAAGTCAATCTGGACCGGTTCCAGTTTACGAAACGAAGCATAAACCGAATTCACGCATACAAATGTTCGCCACGACATGCTATATTCAGATACATACCGACCGTTGGCTGCGTCGACCCCACAAACTTGACCACCCCAAAGGTGGGAGA
The DNA here is from genome assembly GCF_019059575.1 of Amphibalanus amphitrite. Taxonomy (NCBI): domain Eukaryota; kingdom Metazoa; phylum Arthropoda; class Thecostraca; order Balanomorpha; family Balanidae; genus Amphibalanus; species Amphibalanus amphitrite. Next base: position 125,116 of record NW_024882864.1, on the reverse strand, counting down.
CTATAACGGCGCCCAACAAGATCAAGCGCACGTCCAGCCGCTCCAAATTAGCGACCACAATGGTTAGGCCTTATTTGACACCAAATCAGTCAAACTCAGACAGGCGCGAATTCAGGGGGGGGCGACGGGGGCGGCCGCCCCCCCCCCCCCCGCCATCCGAAAAAGGCGCCCATATCCCGCGGCAGAGAGGGCGCCCCGAGCAGAAGAGCGGCGACACAGCAAAGGTTCAGCAGAAATAGGGCGCCTCCAGCAGAAGTTGGGCTCACCAAGCAGGAGAGTGACGCCCAATTGCCTATTCCCAGCAGATGAGAGTCGCCCCAGCAGCAGATGGGCGCCCCCAGCAGAAGAGGGCTTCTCGTTATAAGAATATAAAATACCTTCTGTTCAAGAGGGGCGCCCCTGGCAGCGAAAGGGCGCCCTTAGCAGGAGACGTGTCCCCCTGAAGAGGAGCGACGCCCCAGCAAAAGGAGAGAGGCGCCCCCATTCCGAGAAGAGGGGCGCCCTGACAGCACCTGGGCGCCCCAGCAAAACAGGAGCCCCATAATAAGAAAATGGGTGCCACTGGCAGAAGAGGGGCGCCCCAGCAGAAGAGAGGGGTCTCCAGCAGGAGACGGGCGCCCCAAGCAGAAGAGGGGCGCCCCAGCAGAAGAGAGGCGCCACAGCAAAAGTTAATCAGAAATAGGGAGCCTCCAGCAGAGGTTGTGCCCGCCAAACAGTATATGGGCGCCCCATTGACAATATCCGGCAGAAGACAGACGCCCCAGCAGCAGATGGGCGCCCCCGGTAGAAGAGGGGCGCCCCATTACAAAAAGAAAAGGAGTATATTCTACCAAGAGGGGCGCCCCTGACGACAGTGGAAGGGCAACCCCAGCAGATGCCCCAGTAAAAGGAGAGGTGTGCCCCGTTCCGAGCAGCAGAGGGTCGCCTCGCCCCAGAAACAAAAACAGGAGCCCCATAAGAAGAAAAGGGGTGCCTCTGGCAGAAGAGAGACGTTCCCCGCAGTGGAAGGGCGCCCCCACAAGAGTGGCGTCTCCAGCAAAAGAGAAGTGCCCCCTGCAAGAGAGGGGCACCCCACCAAAAGTTGGGCAGAAGTGGGGCGCCTCCAGCAGAATTTGGGGTCGCCCAACAGGAGAGGGCCGCCCTATTCACAGTAGAAAAAAGGCTCCTCAGCAGCAAAGGGGCGCCCTAACAGAAAAGGTGCATTCATAGTAGAAGTGGGACGCATCAGGAAGAAGAGGGGCACTTCTAGCAGAAGATGGGCGTCCCAGATATGTGGGCCGCCTACAGCAAATTGGTCGTTCTTAGTGAGGCGACTTAAGCAAAGTGGGTCTCTCCATAATGGATTAGGCGATCCAAGCAGAGGTTGGGTGCCCCCGGGAAGTGAGGCATACCAGCATGAGTGAGACGCTTCCAGAAAAAGGAGGGGGCATCACCGGGAGAAGAAGGACTGCATCAGTAAATGGAGGCCACCTTTTTGCTTATATCTTTTGCTAGGGTAGCGGTGCCCATCTACGACTTTTAACCCGTGCCGTGCTGGTGGTCCGTGTCCTGTTCCGTGAGTTTTCCGTGTCCTGCTGGGGAGGGGGGGGGGCACACTCCCTCGTCTAACTCGGCTCCTGGGCCGCGTAGTGACACGCGATAAGCGGCATTCGAAAGATCGTAAAAAAAAAACAGGACGAAAACAAAACGGTCATTGTTTAGGTCAGGTCGAATGTCAGGTCACCAGAGGTCATCAAAGGTAAAATGTTGCCTGTTTCAACATTTTTCCGTTTTCGAAGCAGCGGCACATAACTCGGAAACCAATAGAGCTATAGCGCCGCAGAAAAGCGCATTCGATAGCCCTTTTAAAGGTGTTTGTACAAGCTGCGCTCAGATTTTACCTCAGGTCAACGGCTTAGCCTTCAGAGGGCAAAAGACTCTAAAAATAGCCTTTTTGCGAACAATGTTTTCCTGCAATAACTTTTGACTCAAGAGAGTCTCGACATTACCTACGCTTGCCAGCATTGCGTTTCTGTCGTCGAGACACGTCGAACAAACTAAAGGTTGACCTTATGAAAGGTAATTTTGAGAATTTGACCTCAGGTCAAGGTCATGACCTGACCGGGAAAGGTCATGCTGCATAGCAGTCGATGCGTATCGTCGAGCTGAACACAGCTGAGGTGTTTTTATCGCTCTAGCTTGAATCTATTAAAAGTTATTTAAAAAAAACTGCTGCGGACCTTTCATGACATGGGATGACCTCTGGGACATAATGAGTGGTCACACTAGGTGCAATGTTCTTATTCAGTGTGTTAATTTTATATGTATCCCAATGCTTGATATTGTCTAGAATGGCGCTTGTCCAAAAGAGATGCCTTTCAGTTTTCTCCCAAAGACTTAATTATACCTACCTACCTAATAGAGACGTCGCACAACTGACCTGACAGGTCACAGATATCGAAATTCCGAGATATACATTTCATGAATAGTGTTGCTTTCATCAATCGCTGAAAGGTTCAAAGCAATCGTTCAGTCGGTATAGCAATGGTAAGCATTTGAACTTTTTCTTAGGCTAGGTCACTTGGCATAACCTGGTGACCTGACCTTTCATCACCCGCGTCAGACATTTTTACATGTGCAAACAAGATGCATGATAAGGTATGTTGAAAATGGCGGCGCTGCGCGCAGCCGTTTTTCAGATATTTGCGAAAAACCTGAGGGGGAGCGCGATAACGCCCCCTAGCACGGCGCGGGCTATTAGCTCCCGATTTTGACGGTTTGGCGCCCCCTTTGTATGGAGCGCCCCCGGATTGCCAGGTCGCCCCTATTTCGACTTGCCGCCCCCCCCTCCCGAAAATTCCTGGATCCGCCCCTGAACTCAGACTAAGCTGCTCCAACTTCACAGCGAAATCTAGGCCACCGAAAACCACAGCGAACAGCATGCGCCTCTGCGCCACTCGAACCGAGGAATGAACCAAACATGGCGGCGCAGCACCATCATCACTTTAATATTCAGGAACGAGAACGCCAACAAATACGCAATTTATGTAAAACACAACATCACTCAAAATATCATACGCAAAATACTGTGGTAAATACACGGCCAATCTCTTTCGCACATGGGCCTTTAACCAATAATTACTACAAACTCACCACTAGAGATGACAGAATACGAGCCTTCCAGCAGTAAAGCTGCAAACTTTCACCGCGGACATGACCGGAGCGACGCAGCGCCCAGCTGACTGTTACTAAGGAGGATCCACTGATGACGTTCTACTTCCATTCAATTCCAACTCAACTCCCGGAAACACCAACTGAACGAACCACCCAGCGAACAAAAAAAAAAAAAAAAAACATTAATTCCCGGCGGCGCCTACAATGAAGGATCTCTGCTCCCTTTTATGGACCTACATGTCTGTTTTTATATAAACATCAGCACAAGGTATTTCTCTTGCATGTGAATGGTTTCTGCTGATTCGGCATCCATTTAAGAACACCTGCTATTGTCATCCCACTTTGATTTTATCTGAACTTGATCATAACTTTGGTAGGTCAGATTTTATACTGGACCATTTTGGTTCAGGATGGTATTTGATTTGGCGTGATGAGAACATTATGACGTACAACGGTGGTAAAGTCGTTGATTGATACAGGTTTACTCGCTCCGGTGGGAGGCAGTAGCGGCGGAACACCTTCAATTAAGTGGAGGGGGGGGGGGGACACTGCCGACTTTTGGTCCCATGCTTTCCATGCAACGCCCATAGGGCTAATGTTAAAATGCCCAAATCAGAGGGGGCACGGCGCCCCGGTGCCCTCCCCGTTCCGCCGCCTATGGTGGGAGGACGGCGTGTGGGACTCAGAAGGAGACTAATGGCTTGTGTTGTGCCTTTGGTAGGACCCTCAGTATCACCGATGCAGGGCCTTCAGAGCCTCCAATTAGGGGCCTTTAGAGGCACTGGTGTGGGGTCCTCACAGACGCCCGTGTGACCCCTCAGAGGTGCTAGTGTGAATCCCTCATAAGCGCCGGTGAGGGTCCTCACAGAATACAGACGCCGTTGTGGACCCTCAGAGACACTGGTGTGGGTCCGTTACATGTGGGTGTGTGGCCCTTAGAACTGCTGGTGCGAACCCTTTAAAAGTCGGCAGGGGGCCCTCAATGACCGGGGAGGGGGACCTCAGACCGGCAAGGGGCCCACAGAGGCCGGCGGCATTTTCAGAAGCCCTGTGGGGTCCTTAGATACCGACAAGGTACTCTGAGACGCCAGTGCGGCCCTCAGTCTCTGGTGTAGGGCCCTCAGAGTTGCAGGTAGGTGGCCGTCAGATATGCTTTTGCCGAACCCTCACAGGCGCAGGTGTGGGTACCTCAGAGCCACCAATATAGGGTTGCATAAATGGTGTGGCACTGGCTTGGGGGACCCTCAGTGGTGTCCTTATGGGCCCTTAGAACCACTGCACAATGGGACCGGAGCGAAAATTAGCGCGACATCGGTACTTTTTCGTATTTCGTGCCCGCTTTTCACATGAAAAGGATGGTAGAATCCTAAAAATGGTAATCGGTGTACTTTCTAAGCAATTTCTGATTAATTTAATTAATTAATCATTAATTGATTCATTAATTAATTGATTAATTAATCGGTTGACCTGCCCTGACCTCGACTCCGCTCGGTCACGTGATAAGACGGCAGCACCTGTCAGGCCAGGTCATGACGGCACCGGAAATTCCGATAAGCAAATAATGTAGCCACCAAAACCGTGAAGATGGGAATCTGATGGCCTACATGACTATATAACAAATTTATTACGGGTCAGAAAAGTGTATCAGAAACTCCGATAGAAGGTATGGATATGTCCGGACAAAACTTTAACCCGCGCCCTGGTGTGGGTCTGAGCCACCTTCGCCCTGGTGGGGGGGGGGGGGGGCCAAAATGACCCCCCCCCGTCTAACTCGAAAACGAAGAGGGCTAGGAAGACGCGGAAAAAAGCAAACGAAAGCCCATAACAAGTACGTTCGAAAGTATTTCGGTCATTTTTTCGCTAAGGTCAATATTGAGGTCGCTAGAGGTCATCATAGGTCAAATTTCAGTGTTTTCGGTGTTGCCGGACATATTCCGCTGTAGCTCGGAAACTAGAAGAGCTAGAGAGCCGCGGAAAAAAGCAATCGATAGCTCTTTTCAAGCTCTTTCGCCAAGGTTCGTCAGATTTGACCTCAGCTCAACGGTTTGGCCTACAGAGGTCATGCAAGGTCAACTTGGCAAATTTTGTTGAAAATGTTTTTAACTATAGCATGCATTCACGAGAAAATAGAGAAACGATTCATGCACCATCGTGCTTGGCTCGTCGAGACGCGTCGAATGATATATAGCTTGACCTCGAAAGGTCATTTTGAAAATTTGACCTCAGGTCAAGGTCATGACCTTACCGAAATAGGTCATGCTGCATATCATTCGATCCGCATTGACGAGACAAACACGATAAACGTCGAACGGAGTCTCTATCTCTATTCAATAACAAGTAAGTGCAGAAAAACCGCTGGTGACCTCTGGTGACCAGGGAGATGACCTAGCGTGACCTCAGCGAGGTCACAAGCAAATGGTTTCACATGGGCTGTGATTTGCTGACCCAAGACACTTCAATAACGAAATATAGGATCAATCACGCCCGATTTAGCTGAAAAACAACTACTTTTCGATTCTCCCATTGACTTATAATGGGGAGCAGCGATGACCTGACCTGACCTTAGGTCACATTTATAAAAAATCCGAGATAGCCATTTTGTAGAGCTGGGTGACATCTTCAAGTACTGTAAATTTTACATCGATCGGATAAAAGCTGTGCCTTTGAGAGAGCTTTGAACTTTTTTAGAGGTGGTGTCAGTTTTGGTGACCTTGTGACCTGACCTGACCTGACCCGAACCCCCCAAAACAGGACATGATGTAAAAATGTTGAATAAACAGCTATACAAAGTTTCAGGGCGCTAACTCAAGTGGTTTCTGAGTTATCGCTGAAAAACCACAGGGGGGGGGCCAAAATGGCCCCCCCCCCCACCAGGGCGAAGGTTAATATAGTTGGTACCTACTTGGCAACCTTGTTCGGTTCCTGAGGTTCTGTTACTCGCGGCTCCCGGCCGCGGCGACCTGGAGTAAAAAATGCCCCTCATTTTCGCTGCCGCAGGCTGACGCAGCTAAATTATACATTTTCTGAAAGGCAATTGATTGGTAAACACCATATTGATAAAAGAACAGCGGGACCTTGCGGGACTTTTTATATCGGCATTCCAGAATATCTATAACAGTAAAATTAACTCACAATTTTTAAAGCACCAAAAAACTTAACATTTGAAGCGTATTTATAGATTCCGCTTTGAGTTTTTTCTTCCATCGTGTAGCCCATGGTCTAAACTATCAGGTTAGACGTCGAAAATATTGATAAAACCGTCTAATAGATATATTTTTTAGATGCTATTTTTCTCCGTACGAAAACGGGTCTACGATGCTTGGCACAAAACTTTGTGTTTGGGCTGATGTGGCGCGGACGCTGTGCACTATGGACGAAAAATATTTGCAGATTCGTGGTCCATGGACATTTCTGAACTACGCGACACAGTTTAACTCAATTTGGGAAAGGTCGCCAAATCCACCAATGTCGCGCTAATTCCGGCCGCGGTCCTATCGTGCACTGGTGTGGGTCTCTCAGAGGTGCTGGTTGTGAACCCTCAGAGGCCCTGCTGAGGGCCCTCACGGTCTCCGTCATGGGATCCTCAGAAGCCGGCGTAGACCCTGACGGAGATCTTAGTGTGGCTACTTAGGGGCTCATGAGGTGCTCTTACGAGACCTGTGAGGTCTTTCTCAGCTGAAATATAGTCAGCGTGGACCCTCAGAGGTCAGTTGGTACCGCAGGGGTCTTTATGGCCGGGTGGGCTCTCAGAAGCACCAGTGAAGGCCCTCAGTCTCACAGTCGTCGTAATGGGGCCGTCAGAGACATTGGTGTGAGGCCATTACTGATTACAGGTTGGCGTAAGGCCCTAGATATGGCCCCTCTTGGGCCGGCAAGGACTCTCAGAGGCACGCTAGCGGCCATAAGAGGCCGGTAAAGGGCCCTCAGAGGCCGCCAGTAGCCTTCAGAAGCCGGCGTGTAACCCTCATGGACAATTTAGTGAGGCTTCTTTGGACTCACGAGGTGCTGTTACGAGCCCTATTCTTTCTGAATCGAAATATGGCCAGCATAGACCCTGAGCGGTAAACTGGTGCCACAGAGCCCCTCCGACCCGAGGGGTCCTCTGAATGCGATAGGGGGGGACTAGATGGCACGTGCCTCCTGGGACCCCCTGACTACGCTACTATTTCATATGCGTCATGTCAGGTATTTTGGGCTTGCACCCCAACTTGAAGAATGTTCCTGGGCCCCTGTGACAATATATTGTATTCATTATAGGCATTCGTCACTTAGCTTGCACTCTCTGCAATCTGCCCATACTATTATTTGTCCCTAGACGCGCTTACAGAGAGCAGGGATAAGCCCATACAGTCAACGGCCTGTAAGTTTCGCAAACAGCCGCCAGGGGCGCTAGGGTCGCCTATGTTGTGAGATAGGGCAAACTTCTCTCGCTCGGCGCCGCCTGGGGGTTAAAATTTGCGGGAAACAGTGGCGCAGCCAGAACTCTGGCGACGGGGGTGAGAGACGTTCGTGATGGGCCCCCCAGCAAAGTGGGCCCCCCTCAACCTAATGGGGCCCCTTACCAACAACGAAAGGTCAGATCATTGTCCTGATCATTACCATACCAGCCAAATCGGGGAAAAGGACAAATATCTCTTGATCTGAAGAGGCACGTAAAAAACAACAGCATATTTACAGAAACACGACCATTCTGCTCATATTTGATGGACAGCGTGCAATTGATGGCCAGCGGCCACTCAAATGGTCGGGCTAGGTCAAAAAGCTTTTAAAAGAGCTCAACATCAGTTTTTCGACTATTACTTTTGATATAGGAGACGAGGTAGAGTAATGAAATTGTCTTGAAGGTGTTAATCATCTATACGGATCAGTTGATGACCATCATGAACTTGTCAATAACCTAACCTAACCTAACCTAACCTAACCTAACCTAACCTAACCTAACCTAACCTAACGATCTGCGGTCACATTTAGAAGTTGAACTTTTTATGTGAAATTATAGGTTAACATTCGATGCATGTTAACAAGAGAATGATGACAAAGTAAATGTCTCATATTTTTTCTTACCAAAGTTCTTGCAAAAATTCTTAGCAAAACTATTTTGGTAAAATGCGACTATTTAGATGGTTTTGCCCTCTGCTCTGTTGCCAAACCATTGGCATGAGGCATTGAGGTCAAATCTTAAAAGCGAAAGCGTTTTGAAAGGCCTATCGAATGAGTTGTTTCGCGAAGCTCTTAGCTCTTTGGTTCACGAGTTATACGATTATTTGTGAAAATATAAAAACATGAATTTTTTCGTCGCAATCTTGTCTTTGTGTTTATCATAATTTCATCATAATTTCATCTTTAATGACCTCAGCGATGACATAATCGAAAAATGACCTCTGGCTCTACGATTCTGAAACATCCTACAGCTATCTGTTGCTTTTCTCGTCTTTCTAGCCTTCTTAAATTATGATCGGGTTTGGCCGATACGCCCCCCCCCCCCATGGCTGATTGCACGCGTTAGAGAGCTATCGAACCCACTTTCAGCGCTTTAGCTTATATATGTCCTCGAGTGTCGAAATAGGCGAAACTTCTCCTTCGATGAACATGATGACGTGGGCTTTGGTGTGAACTGCAACATGACTGAAGTAATTTCTCCATGATTTTCGACGCTCTTTAGAAAGCCGCCTACCGCCGCACTTGTCGCTACGTGACCCTGGAGTCAGGTTAGAAGGGAATATTCAAACACCCCTCAGGGGCGTAAAACTGGAAAACCTGGGGCGCTGCTCTGCGGGGCGCTGTCGAGCTAGTCTAGAGCCAGTTCGGGATGTTTACAAGCCCACGTAAAGCCATCAAGAATCTGCATAGAGCACAGACCTTCCAAGACTTGGAGGTTTAGATATCAACAATCGACATGGTCTTTTGAGACCTGCGTGGTGGCTATCAGAGGTCGGTGGGCCCCTCAAAAGCCGGTGCAGGAGCCTCAGGTCACAGGTGTCAGTTTGGAGCCATCACGGACCGGTGTGGACCGGTGTGGACCCTCCCACACATAGGATAGGATGATCCTTTCATTCCTGGGATGAGTCTTCTCAGGCCTGAACTGGGCCCTCTCAGACCTGAAATGGGCCCCTCTCAGGCCTGAAGTGGACCCTCTCAGACCTCAACTAGGTCCTCTAGGGCCTGAAATGGGCCCTCTCAGGCCTAACATTAGCCCTCTCAGACCTGAAGTGGGCCCCTCTCAGGCTCTCAGGCCTCAAATAGGACCTCAAGGACCTGAAATGGGTCCTCTCAGGCCTGACATTAGCCCTCTCTGACCTGAAATGGGCCCCCTCAGCCCGGAAATGGTCCCTATCATGTCGAAAAAGGGCTCCCTCATACCGTAACTGGGCCCTCTCAGGTCTGAAATGGTGCCTCTTATGCCTGAAATGGGCCCCTCTCAGGCCTCAAACGGACCCTCTCTGGCCTCAAACGGGCCCTCTCTGGCCTCAAACAGGCCCTCTAGGGCATGCCCTCTCAAGCTTGAAATGGGCCCCCTCAGGCCTGAAATGGCCCCTCTGAGACCTGAAATGGGCCCTATCAGGCCTCAAACATGCCCTCTAGGGCCTGAAATGGACCCCCTCAAGCCTGAAATGGGCCCTCACAGGCATCAAATGGGCCCTCTTAGACCTGAAATGGGCCCCTCTCAAGCCTCAAACAGGCCCTCTAGGGCCTGAAATGGGCCCTCTCAAGCTTCAACTGGGCCCCTTCAGGCCTGAAATGGGCCCTCACAGACCTGAAATGGGCCCACTCAGGCCTGAAATGGCCCTCTCATGCCATGGAACGGGCCCTCCTAGGCCTTGGATTAGTTCAATCGGGCCTTGGATGTACCCCCTTAAATAATAAAATGGGACTAAAAATCCTAAAGGGGGGGGGGGGCTATCATGCCTGAAGACTGTTTTTCAGTCCTATGACGGACCTTGACATTAGTGATAAAAAATTGTCAGGCTGCATAACGTTACAGTTCGAATCGACGGTGGGCCCCTAGGATGAGAGACGGGGGTGAGATCTCACCCCTTTCACCCCCCCCCCCCTGGCTGCGCCACTGGCGGGAAATTAACAATGCCACGCCCTTTCCACATGAGTGGAGCACAATAAAATCGATGGAGCACCTTGCATTGCGATTAGTGACACACCCTACAGTGGAGGCCCTCGACGTTATGCTCAGGGCCCTCGATGAGCGCTTCGCAAGTGATGGTCTCAAAATCGCTTCTCAGCGCGAGGTGGCGTTTTTAAGCGCATTGAGCTCCGACAGTGCCCTGGCGGACCAAACCTCGCTGCACTTGCCACCATCAATAGCAGTGGATAAGCTCAAAGCCCAGCTGACGGTCTTCTCAGGCGCCTTTGACGACGACAAACAGCCGTTGACTTTGCATGCCGCTGCCAGGAAGCTGGCGTGCCTTGACGGCGCTTCGAGAAAGATGCTGAGCGAGGTACGGAAGTTTCTGAGTCTGCTGCTCAGTCAGCCTTCCACCGTCGCTTCGGCAGAACAGAGCTTCTCGTACCTGCGGCGGCTGAAGACGTGGACGCGCGGCACTATCAGCCAGGCCAGGCTCACCCATCTAGCGCTGCCTCACGTCCACTCCGAGCGAACAGGCGCTATCAGTCTCGAAAAGATGGCAGCCGAATTCGTGAGGCGCAGTCAGGAGCGCATGACAGTCTTCGGAGCGACGTGAGCAGTCACTTGGGCGGCGTAAGGCGTCGGAGTGTACTCAGTGCTACGTTTGTCGCCTTGTATGTGCTGGGCGACTATGTCATCTGCGAAGACGTGTTCCTCGGCTTCATCCATCTCGCGGTGGCACTCTTGATTGACCTTAATCTCATGCCATTTAGTTTTTAATAAACAGCTGACCGTAGAAACCACTTACTTGTTCGGGTCCTCGCGTTTTTTTTTTTTTTTTTTTGGCTCAGTGATGTTCTAGACTGGACGCTAGGGCTTATATGTAGTATCTATTTGTTTTTCGTTATACATTACAAGGGACGCGTGCAATTATGGCTAGGACTAGAATAAATAACTTCGTTTTCTGGGCGTTAACCGGACGCTGATGCAGCTATATAGGTAGGTATATCCCTCGCATGTGTAGGGGGGTCGAATGGACCCCCCCCATGGTTTTTCGCGAATAACTCGCGTAAAAAGCGGCCGATCGCGACGAAACTTTCAGTACCCTCGCATTGATCAATTTGACACCTACCCTGAAAATTTCATGACCCTGACCCAAATGACCTTTGACCTGTGACCTCTTTTCCGAGACCATGTTTGGCCGGAATCGCGATTTCGCGTATGTCGGCTCGCACTAGCCGCGTGTTTGCAAGCTTTTCGTGGTTTCAAACGTTCAAACATGTGATTTGATGTTATTCCCGTGTGTGTCAAGGTCACCTGAAGGTCAGGTCAGGTCATTGACCTTTGGTGACCTCGGGTGACCTCGGGTCACTTTTTCGAGTTTTACATGTTTCTAGGCTAGTTTTTGGAGCTGGATTCGAATTTAGCAACCATTTGAACATTTACGAAGTAGTTTTGGTGACTTCGTAACATGTTACGAAGCTGTCAGAGGCGGTTGACACGTACTACGAATACCCGTTACGACGCCTACTGGTTGACCTGACCTGACCTGACCCGACCTGGTCTAAATGCCTCAAGACATCATCTGTGATAAAAAATAACACGATATTCGTGATCAGCACCCCGAAAAACCCCTTAGCAGCCACACTTTACGACTTTCTAACAGGTCCCGATTTTCCCGACTTTGGGTCATTGACCTGACCTGGAAGGTCAACCAATGACCTAGGACCTTAAAATTGGGTATCATCGGCTTCCTCTCGTCACGGGCAACACGCTCGTTTTTTCCGCGAAGCTCTAGCTCGATCAGGGGCCAAACGGCAAGGGGGGGGGTCCAACCGACCCCCCCCCTACACATTAGAAGCTGGCAAACGCCGCACACATGCTAGGGATATAAACGCTGTTCCACAAAATGTGAGATGAGTCTCCCCCCCGTAAAAAATAGTTCCCGCGCCACTGCAAAAGGTGAAAAATAAGTGGCCTAAAAACGGTGAGAAAACTAGATTTAGGGGTACCCTAGGTTGATCTCTATTTTGACCGAGACCGAAAAATATCAGGCGGCCCCCCCCCCCCCCAGCCAGAAAATAGTTCCCGCGCCACTGATCATCGGCTTCATCTCGTCACGGGCAGCACGCTCGTTTTTTTTTCTACGAAGCTCTAGTTCGATCAGGGGCCAAACGGCAAGGGGGTCCAACGGATCCCCCTTATAGGTTCGCGGCTGGCAAAACACCAATCAATACGGGCGAGGGTTATTCGGTATTCCTTCATTTTTTATCTTTCAGCATACCAGTTAGAGGGACAATAATTAGGTAGCAATCAATCAGAGCACTGCTTCTCCATGCACGAAGGAAAGTGAAGATCAAAATGTCGCTAGGTATTCACCGGAGCGAACATTTTGTAAGCCTTGATAGTACGTCGTACGTTATTGAAACAATATTCTAAATACATGGTTAATAATAATGATTAGATAACGTAATAAACACATTCACGTTAGAAGTTCAGGCGGATTACCGTCGCCAACACCCCTGACGCGCTCCCAGCTCCCGCGTTCCCGCCGCAAACGCTTTTGTTTTTATTCCATGCCAAGGCCAAGGACTTCAGGACTCGGGATGAATATCTTTTGAAAAACTAGATGATATGTGCAAGTGCTATGAGGCCATCAGCATTTCAAATACCTAATTGCTATGATTTCTGATTACATATAAGTATGAATTTAACTTTGACATTTTTTGAGGATTTGCATTTTTCGAAATGTTTTCGTTGAAAAAGCCGGAAATGCTCGGTGAGCTCCATATCCCAAGCTTTGGTGTCATTTCCCAAGATCCCAAGACGGAGGCTGAATTCCCAAGATCTTGGGATAAATCCCAAGGAGTGGTCACGCTGCTTCAGAGGGTAGCAACTAGCAGCAACTCGGCTGGGTTCAACGGCCATTGGACGGAAGGTGCTTGGCGACTCGCGGCGCGGTGGGCATCGCGACGCTCTTTTTGCACGGATCGGTGCCAGTCCCTAGCGTCTACTCGTGCCGGACAATTCGAGTCCCACGCCGGATGGGCCTGACGGCAGGAGGGGGTCTCTGCCGGACAGTCGCCCGCCACATGGTTAGACCGGCCACAGCGGCCACACTTGGGTGAACGGCGGCGACATGAGCGCGCGGTGTGGGAGCCGACCTCCCAGCAATGGCTGCAAAGAGTCGGCGCCGGGATCCATGGGTTGACTGAAACCCTCAGGTAGCCGCAGGAGATGTGGTAAGGGATAGTATCCCCATAAAACCCCAGTAGGGTTGGGGCCCCACTCCGCCGCGCTCCGGGAGCGCAGACGCTCAACGCGGTAGACCCCCTGGGACTCCAGCTCCTGGAGAAGTTCCTGGTTGGAGAGTGACGCCAGTGAGTCGCTGCGGACACATCCCATGGTGATCCTCATACGGCTGGCGAGAGTTACAGTGACCGGGAGGCCACTAGTGATGTCAATTACGGAAAAACGTGATACCGGTACCAAACCAAATACCCATGGAAAAATACCGAAACCGAACCGACTTGGAAATATGAGAAAAATACTAACTTTTTACCAAATTTTCAGCCTTTTACATTAGCGAGGATTCATAATACCAACAAAATACCAAATGCACTCGCCCTGAAATACCAAATACCAAGTTGGTATCGGTTTGGTATCGGTATACCAAAAAATTGGTATCCGATTGACATCTCTAGAGGCCACCCAGAGTTTTGGTGCGCAGAATGTTGGCTGATTGTGTTTTGCCGGTGGTTTCGACCAGGAGAGCGCCTGAGTTGATGGTCTTGGCAGAGATCAGAGGGCCGCAAAGAGAATCGAGTGCCCGTTTGAGCGCAAATGGGTTGGATTTTGAGAAGTCGCCGGAGTCTTTTTTAATGAAGAGGAAGCAGGGGCCGTCGGGCGGATCCTTGGGAGTGGGGAGCACAGCTGGTGGCTCCCGCTCACCAGGGTCGGTGGTCGGAGCCATGATAAGAACGCATTACGCAGACAACTTGGTATTCCGTGAGATGATGCTGTAACAATAAATAAACTACTAGCGGGTGGAGCCGCAGATGACAATGCTAGACCGACTTTAACTCCGAGGTCACCGGCAGCGCCGGCCCTTTATATATTTATCAGCTGCCGAACATTGGTCACGTGACCACATTTTCCGTTTGACCTTGAGTTGGCACCAAATTTTGTCGACAGACGTGGCGCAGCTTATTTTACTGCATTATTTTAGATGCTAAATATTAAGACTGTGGTGGTAAATGATGCCGTGCAAATAAAATTGAATCATCGGTGACATAGTTACCATTGATACTTGAATAGCATCAATAAAATGCAATTAATCTATTATTACTCTTCCATTGATTTTATTGTGTTTGCAGGCATAGGTAGAAACTGAAGAGCTGAGCCTGCAGCTTACAGTTCTATACAGTAGCGGCGGAACACCTTCAACCGACCTTCAACTCTGACCGACTTCATGACTCCGACTCCGGAGCCATACTGCCAGCTATCACGCCAGGGAGCTGCAAATCGTATGTTCCTATCTTCAACATGTACATAAATGCCCTCGGGCGTCCTCGTGGTGACGTAGGCATGGGAGTGCCAGGTTGGTAGGAACTAGACTTCGACGCTCCCTGGGTTCGCCAGACCCAGAGTTATTGTCATTTACAAAATCGGCGATTCGAATTTTGGCTTTATCTGTATAACGTGTGTAACCTGTGTAATAGCCTTAATCGTAGCGATACCAAATCAAATTTTTAAGATACTTTGCGTTAGTTAGTTTCGAACGATACCCAGTCTGCCTACAGCTAATGAGAAAACCGACATGGATGCCGTCTTATGGTGTTCGATCTAACGTGAAATGCTTACGAGAATGACACACTCGCGACTCTGCGATCACTGATTGAATTATATTTACCAAAAAATCAAAGCCCTCCCTTGGAACGGTTGATCTGACCTGAGCGGTCACCGGCTGACTTGATACCTCAAAATCGGGCCCAGTCTCTGTCTCGTAACGGAGCACGTGCTCGCCTTTTCCGCAATGCTTTAGTGTTTTAATATGAAAATAAATCAAATAGCGAACCCAATCTTAAAGTGACCATCCCACCTTAACATTAGTTATAAGTTGAGATAGCTAAATTGGTGGCCATGGCCTGAAAATACCGGTTTGGGCACTCACAACATCGAAAAATGCTTTAATTCGGAGATATGGAATTTCAAACTTGCAGTTTTCGGATTCTAAGGGGCTAACCGCTAATGCATTGGTATGCCCCCTTAGAATTTGTGACGTTAGCGGAGATCTAACGATTTTTAAATCTTTTACTTAAACGTTTGGTAGCACGCGGTGGAATATGCTGCTTTGCGCGCAACAAATGCCGCACTTTCAAATAAAGTTGCTAGGAACAGCGGAGATCCCAAAAAGTAAACAAAAGTAAAAGTCTAATATTTTGAAAACCGGTGATTTTTTTTCGATGAAATTTGGTAGATATTATTCGTTTTTGCTCTTTCTGAACCTAGCGACATCACTTTTATGACAACTCATAAACTTTTTTGAAGGTTGGAGGGTCCCTTTAAATAAAACCAGTCTCAGCCCTCTGAACCGTCGTAATCTGATCGACGGGCAGGCTATCAAAAGCACCACATGCAATACCACTCGAGGCATGGATTAGCCACTGCATGCGATGGAATTGCCCCACGATGTGAAATAAATAAATAAATAAATGTTAAAATATGGGGGACACGGTGCCCCCCCCCGTTCCGCCGCCTATGCCAGTGAAGATAGATTAGTTAGGACTTTTCCTGTCTACTACATACAACTGCACGTCTGCACACTATATAATATTTAGTGTTTGGGCAGGAAGTAGTTATAATAGCCGAATTTTAACGTAACGTAAAACGAAAGACCTGGCCAATTGCCAGATAGTAAAGTACAGGCTCCACGGCACACTTTTTCGGTTTTTCGTTTCGTTTTTTCGCTTTTTCGGCTTCAGTAGACGATCAGCTTCACTTGATAACATTGGTGTAGCTCCACGGCAGCGAAACCGAAAAAACGAAATCAGCAACTCGAAAAAGCGACGCGAAAAAAACGAAAACACGACTCTAAAAAGCGAAAAAGCGACTCTAAAAATCGAAAAAGCGAAAAAGCGAAGCGACTCGTCCAACCCAAAAGTTTGGATCGACAATCAGTTTTTCGGCTTCAGCACGTGACGATGTGGTGATACTGATGCATGTTTCCAACGATTCATATTTCGGTACTCCTAATGGAAAGGAAGGAATGTAATCGCTCAATAGTATTTCAGTGTCGATATGCACATATTTTCCTCGTGAACGGATTGAATAGCGGTTAATTATGCGAGATATATGCACGCATTTATTTCATCTTATGATCTTTTGTAAAACCTGTTCATCATGCTTCATAGCCGCGCCCTGCTAGGGGAGCGGTGTTAGAACACCACCTGCAGATTTTCGCTAATATCTCAAAAAAGGTGACGTTTCGCGCCACTGTTTTTGTCACACCTTATCAAGCACCTTTTTTACACATGCTATGAAAATTTCAGGTCCAAGGTCTCTCAAGGTCAGGTCACCAGGTCAGGTAACCTGGTGAGGTGGTCAGTGTGACCAATTCAGAAAATGTTTCAATGCTTATCATTGCTACACCAGGTAACGGATGGCTTTGGAAGTTTCGGCAATTCAAGAGAGCAGCAGTATGCACAAAATGTATATCACATAATTTCGATATCGGTAGCCCAAGGCCACGTCAATTTTGCGACCCCCCCCCCCCCATTGCCTAGAAACTGAAAATTGAAAGGCGTTTTTTAACGAACGTCATTTTAAACACTCTCAGGTAGGGCTGCGGAGTCGATGGATTTTCGGCGACTCCGACTCCGACTCCGACTCCGGCTTTCAAAAACCAGCTCCGACTCCGACTCCGACTCCAACTCCCGACTCCGACTCCGCAGACCTAGCAGGGCTGCGGAGTCGACAGATTTTCGGTGACTCCGACTCCGACTCCGGCTCGGGTTTCTAAAATCGACTCCGACTCCGACTCCGACTCCGGTCACAACTGTCGACTCCGACCGACTCCGACTCCGACTCCGACTTCGACTCCGCAGCCCTGCTCTCAGGTTACAAGTACACAGAAGCGTATAGGAACCATGGGTGCAGTAGATGCAGCTGCAGCTGCACCCACAATAATTATCGAATAGGTGCCGACAGTGCATTCTGCACCCACAATAATTTGAAGCAAAAACCCCTTTTCGCATCAACGCTACTTCACATGCAATGAGTTCAGGATATTTTCCCTTCTACCCATCTTTCGAGTCATTTGCTTCTTTGTCTTCATAACATATATATATATATATATATATATATATATATATATATATATATATATATATATATATATATATATATATATATATATATATATATATATATATATATATATATATATATATATATATATATATATATATATATATATATATATATATATATATATATATATATATATATATATATATATGTAATAATTGTAAATATGTAATAATTATTATATATATATAATAATTTTATAATATATATATGTAATATATATATATATATATATATATATATATATATATATATATATATATATATATATATATATATATATATATATATATATATATATATATATATTACATATATATATTTGGACTCAGGTGAAAAAAACGGAACACATGTGATAGAACACATACACATGACCCACTCTAGAAAGTTTTAGCTCGGTATCTTGAAAACAGGCCCGAATAGGCCGCTTGTACTGCGTGAATTATTGACATTATCAAAACTTCACAATGCAATGCTCCGATACCCTTTCGAAGTCGTACAGTACACCCCTCGAAGATCGAAAGTTCCAGCTGTTCCTACGCCTATGCAAGTAGGTACACATGGCACAATGAACCGAAATATGGCACCAGTGACCCCTTGTTATGCCCTGAGGTCATATCAGGTCGCGAAAGGTATGCACAATTTTCGGTAATAAATTTTGATAAATGCATGCTACTATAGAGCGATGAAAACACATTCGATGTGTTCCACTGGACGATACAAATCGACTGATATGCATCACGAACTTTCCGGCCAGGTCATGACCTAGACCAGTCAAGTTAGCTTAAGGTTCATTCGATGCGTCTCGACCAGAGAAACACGTTTCTGGTGAAGGAAAGCTCGTGCAAGTTTAGAGTCAAAAGTTATTGCGGAAAAAAACTGTTTTTGCAGAATCGTATATATTGGACGCTTATGCCCCTGCAGGATAAACGGTGGACCTTACGTCAAATCTGAGGTCATGCTAGCGAAAGAACGGTAAAAGAACGTTTGATTGCGCCTCTCCGCGGCGCTATAGCTCTATCCATTCCTGAGCTATGGACCGATTTGTCGAAAATTGTCGAAGTTTGACCTATAGATATTGGCGACATTTTACCTTCGATGACCTTTGGTGACCTGCCCCTTGGCCTACACCTGACCTAAAAATGGCCGAAGCAGTTTGTTCCTTATTTTTTAGCTCTTTCAAGTGTCACCTACGGCGTGTCGCTACGTGGCTCAGGAGCCAAGTTAGAAGGGTGTTCCCAGGCGCGTAACCACAAGTCTGAAGTTACTGGGGACCACATGGAGGGCCGTGAAGACCAAACATTAACCCGGCACCGCCTGGGCTATTTCCGTACCCACGACAGCCTGGGGGGGGGGGGTCGGATCCGCCCCCCCCTGTTATCTCGAGAACCAATGGTCGTATCGAGCCCCGCGAGGCGGCGTTCGAAAGGTCTCTACGAGACCTTCCCAAAGCACTCTTAAGATTTTAAGATTGAGGTCAACTTTCGGGTCAAGGTCAGGTCAAAGGTCAAATTCAGGGGTTTTGCATGATTAGGCTTACGGACAGCGGAATCGATAGCTGCTGCTCGAAACTCACCAAAAATGACCTTAAAGGCCTAGTGAAGGTACCATGTGCGTATAGGGGTCATACTAAGTACGGGTCAAGGTCAGGTCAGGTCACGAAAGGTCACGGTTTTCAATTTCTGCTACATGGGCGTGCGACACATGTTTTATGGCTTATTTTTCACGCCGAATCCGATGGTAATGGTTATATGTGACCCCAAGTCACTGTGCTGGTGATAAGTGTGCATTGAAAGCATAAAAAATCGTTTATACCCTACATAACTAAAGTAGGGCTAAGAAAAAAAGTCAATTTTTCAACTTTTTATTTTTGACATAAAAATACACTTTTCTAGACGAGCTTTGTCCCAGGAATCTAGTGGTGCCATTTGTTTTCACATGCGATGTTCAGAAGTGCCTCTAATTCACGAAAATGCTTATGACGTCACCATGCCCTATGCATGTTGGAGCTATTTTTTACAATTTGGGGGTCAAAAATCAAGATAGAAAGTTGAAATTTGGGGCATCTGATGTTCTAATAGAGCTCTACAACATATATTCCGGTTTTTTGGAAATTCCCAAAATTTTGGATTTTATTAGCTGTTTTCCAAAAAATGTAGTTTTTTGAATTTTTAGGGGTAAAAAACGCATTTTATGGAAAATCCGAGATAGCCATTTTAAAGAACTCGTTGAGCTGCGTCTTTTCATGTCCTTAATTTGCAATTTGCTTTAAACCCTGATTTTTGGCGATTTTTTTAACATTTACCACTTTTTGACTAAAAACGCCATGTAGTTACATCACTAAAATCGATATATCTCAAAAATTTTTGAAAATTTTTTCTTAAAAATTGCACAGGAGACGTCAAATTGATGGGGGAGAAGGTATGCCAAGTTTCAAGTAGATAGCGAAAGTGGTTCATGAGTTATTCAAGAAAAACGGAGGGGGGGGGGTCGGATCCGACCCCCCCCCAGGCGGTCGCGGGTTAAGTTTCAGGATCAGTCTTCGCCCGATTGGGGGGGGGGGGGAGAGGGTGGGAGACGTTTTTGGCCACGCCTGCCAGTTGTTTACGCTTTAAGGAAAACCGCGGCGCGCACCGCCGCGAAACTTGGTATAGCTTATGATACCTCATATTCGCATCGTGTGTGAAAATTTGGACACCAGGTCACCTAAGGTCAGGTCAACAGGTCAAGTAAAGTAACCATGCCTCTCTAAAATCTTTGTGACTCTGCCATTCCTACAGTTTACATCTCAGAAGTTTGAAACTCGGGCTTTTGCATGAGGAAATCAGTATGAACAATTCGTATGCCTTTAAGTTTTCACCTTGGTGACCAAATGTCAGGTCAGTTTTGCGACTTCTCCATTATAAGTCGTTGGGAGAAAATTGAAATGCTCTTCTTTTGGCCGAAAACAAATTCAAACACCGCGACATAGGTAAACATGATACACTGAACTGGAAAATTGCACCAGTAACCCCTTTAATTCCCCAATTCCCCTGAGGTCATCTCAGGTCAGAAACATCTCCAACAGTTTTTTTACCATACTTTAGGTATAAACATGCTAGGGCGCTGAAAACACCATGGATGTGTTCAGCTCAACAATACCAATCGAATGGCATGCAACATGACCTTTTCCGTGACCTTGACTAGGGATCAAATTTTCCAGTTGACCTTTTCAGGTCAACTTATAGACGCGTCTCGACGACTGACGAGACAAACGCGATGACGGTCAAACCAGCGTCATACAAGTTTTGAGTCAAAGGTTTTTATACAGAAACCTTTTTCGCAAGAACGCCAACCTGGAAGCCAAACCGTTGACCTCAGGTCAAATCTGAGAACATTACTCAGAAAGGCCTTTGAAAGAGCTATCGAATGCACTTTCCCGCAGGCAGCACTGCATCTCTATTGGTTCCTGACTCATGCGCCGATTTGTAAAAAGTTGTTGAAATTGAGGACAAAAGTTTGTGAAAGTTTTACCTTTGGTGACCTCCAGTGACCTCAGCGATGACCTGATCAAAAATGACATATATAATTTTTTAAGATACTGTAGCGAGCTATATGTTGCTTTTTACCGCATCTTTCTAGCTTGCTTACTTTCCGACATAGGCGTAGGAACAGGGGGGGCCGGGGAGGCCATGGCCCCCCCACTTTCGGAGATGGGGGGGCCAGCAATGTTAACTGGCCCCCCCACTTTTTGCTGACTTAAGTGTCTGTCTGTACCTACCACCCGGTAACTTGACAACTATTCAGCTTGCCCTTTGAAGATTCCATTGTGTTTCTACAGCGTTATTGACCGCAATTTCCCTCACTCAATGAAGGAAACCATATCAGAGACAAGACTGTGAGTCCTGGTGACAGCATTTTGTTGAATACCAAGGCCGTATATAGGCCTTGGTATTCAACTGGTATATAGGTTGAATACGAGGCGCGGGACAGCGAGCACTGAAAAGGTATAAGACAAGCACGGTGCAGGAGAAAGAATGCGTATACAAACGACCAACGCTTGACCGGATCTGCTTGGGGTCGCCATAGTTCGTCAAAGGCGTACTAGCTGGGGGCCAGGGTGACCGTGCCCCCGGCTCGGTTTAAACAGGCTGGGGGCCAGCAATCTGCCCCTCCCCCTTCCACTTTCAGTGCAGTGGCGGTCGCAGAGGGGGGATCAGGGCCATGTCCTTCCCCCCCTCCAAAGGCAATCAGGGGGTCATCATATCATTTGGCCCTCCCAAACAACCAATGGGCCCCCATGGGCGTATGGGGCTCTGGCCCTTATTCGATTGTCACGAGGCTCAAGAATCCCACGCTAGCTATTAACAGCTCCCAATTCCCAAACCATGTCTTTGAGGGTCCTACACTGATCTCGGAGGGCCCTTCAGTGGCGGTCAAGCGCCCACAATGACCGCTGATAACCCACATTGACCTCTTTGACCACATTTTGAGGGCCCCTAAACCGGCCTCAAGGGCCCAGCCGGCGTCTGAGGGCCTCACACCGGCCTCTGGTGGCCTCATTTCTGTCTCTGGGGTCCCAAGACTAACCTTTAGGTGCCTCTGAGGGCCCTGCACTGAATTATGAAGACCCGATGCCGGCCTCTAAGGGTCCGCATCGGCCTCTGAGGGTCCATCTTGGCCTTAGGGGTCCAACGCCGGCCCATGCCGGTCTTTTAGGGCCCCACACTGACCTCTAACGGCCCATGCTGGCCTGTAAGGACCCACATTAGCCTCTGAGGGCCTTACACTGGATTTTGAAGACCCGTTGCTGGCCTCTGAGGCCCATTTTGATTTTTGAGGGCCTTCTGCTGGCCTCTGAAGTCCAACACCGGCCTATGCCGGCATTTTAGGGTCCCACACTGACCTCTGAGGGCACATGCTGGCCTGTAAGGACCCACGTTAGCCTCTGATGGTCCAAGTCGGCATCTAAAAGTCTCATCCTGCCCTTTGCAGGCCCTGTACTGGTCTCTGAGGGCCTTAAACCTCGCCGGCCGAGGGGGGAGGGGTGCCGCCCCTCCATAGGTTTTTTTCGCGATAGCTCCGAACACGCCGGCGATAGAGAGCTGAAGCTTGGCATACCTGACCTTTGAATCAAGCCGGATCTTTTGACACCAACCGCATTTTCGGGTCAGATCAGGTCACTGACCCATGAGGTCATAAGTGAACCTCTGCACGGTCTTCAGATGTCGCAACTTCGCAACGCCCTCACTGCCAGAGGAGATTTCACAGGGAAATGAACCTTGGAGGACATAGTATACATTAGGAGTCTCACAAGCACAACTTGTACATCTCGGATTTTTCCTAAAGGTCATTTTCGTGACCTCACCATTAGGTATAAGTCAATGGGGATAAACTGAAAACTTTCTGGCGCCGGGAACGATCTCCAACGATCTCAAGCACACCGAAGCGTGATTTCATGCACTCCTTGCAAGGTTCGAAGCGTCACTTTTGCAATGTTGACCTTGCGCGACGTCATTTATGAAGTTATAAGGGCCATATTAGTTTTTCGTCAATAACTACCGATCAAATTGAGCTAGCGAGTCGGGAACGCCACCAATGGACTCAGGAAGACAGCCGAATCGAATGATATGCGACATGACCTCCTTCGACCAATTTCGTGACCTGGGGGCGCTGACCTGACCGTGACTAACGGTGAGGTTAACTTGAGGGAGGTCAACTCCCTAAGTTTACCTCACCCAAACAAACGAAAAGTAAATCATTCGACGCGCCTGAGAGAGGTGAACACGATGCCGGCAAAATCGCGGCTCTGCGGCCGTTTTTTGCGAAGTTATTCACCAAAAAACGGAAACGTGCCTTGAAGCACTTGACCTGACCTCAGAGATCACCGGTTGACCCAGGAACTTAAAATCGGGTATCGATCTCTGCGTCTTGTAACAGCGCACACGCTCGTTATTTTCCGCGACGCGCTAGCTCCACCTGGAGCGTACCCGCCTCCCGCACCCTCGGCCGGCGCGTATGTAGAAAACCTATAGGTCCGAGCCGTCGAGGGTTAACCCTCGCCGGACCTATTGGTTTTCTACATACGCGCCGGCCGAGGGGGGGGGGGGCGGGTACGACCCCCCCCCCTCGCCGTTTCGCCCCTGGTGGAGCTAGCGCGTCGCGGAAAAAACGAGCGTGTGCGCCGTTACGAGACGCAGAGATTGGTACCCGATTTTAAGGTCCTAGGTCAACTGGTGACCTCTGAGGTCAGGTCAAGTGCCCCAGGGTACGGTTCAGTTTTTGGTGAATAACTTCGCAAAAAACGGCCGCAGAGCCGCGATTTTGGCAGCATCGTGTTCGCCTCGCTCAGGCGCGTCGAATGATATACCTTTTGTCCGGGTCAGGTCAACTTGGGGTGTTGACCTCAGGTCAAGGTCAGGTCAGCACCCCCAGGTCACGAAGTTGGTCGAAAGAGGTCATGTCGCATATCATTCGATTCGGCAGGTCTTCCTGAGTCCATTGGTGGCTTTCTCGACTCGCTAGCTCAATTTGATCAAGAGTTATTGACGAAAAACTAATATGACCTTGATGACGTCATAAATGACGTCACGAAAGGTCAACATTGCAAAAGTAACGCATCTAACCTTGCAAGGAGTGCATCAAATCACGATTCTGTGTGCTTGAGATAGTTGGAGATCGTTCCCGGCGCCAGAATAGCAGTTTTCATTTTCCCCCATTGACTTATAATGGTGAGGTCACGAAAATGACCTGACCTCATATGACCTTTAGGAAAAATCCGAGATATACAAGTTGTGAGACTCATAATGGATACTAGATCCTGCAAGTTTCATTTCCCTGTGACATCTCCTCTGGCAGTGAGGGCGTTGCGAAGTTGCGACATCTGAAGACCGTGCAGAGGTTCACTTATGACGTCATAGGTCAGTGACCTGACCTGACCCAAAAATGCGGTTGGTGTCAAAAGATGCGGCTTGGATCAAAGGTCAGGTATGCCAAGTTTCAGCTCTCTATCGCCAGCGTGTTCGGAGCTATCGCGAAAAAAACCCTATGGGGGGGGCGGCACCCGCCCCCCCCCCCTCGGCCGGCGAGGGTTAACTGGCCTCTGAGGGCCCAGACCGGCCTCTAAAAGTCCCACACTGGCCTCTGATTTAGTCAATCTGCCCAGTTGCAGTGGTCGCTGAGATAAAACCTCTTAAAAACGTTATAGGCCTGACTGAGCCTAGCTGGGCCGTCCATGCTGATTTTATAGGTATATTGAAAAGACTCGCTTTGCACGTTTCACGCTTGCTCGTAATGAAAAAGTTGCTGGATGCCTCTGGAATTTGCATGGGTGCCAACGGCTGCAGAGGACAGGGGAACGCGCCCATCAGTTTGAGTTTATGGACGGGAGTCTCCCTGAAATTTTAACCAATTTTGGTTTTGTTTTTGCCTCGATTTTTTTTTACCTCTGAACATGTTTGCGAAAACAAAGTGGCCGAAATCCGAGGAGAAATTGGATTTTGGGGGTAGGTTAGGTTTTGGACCTCTGGGACCCTGGCCCCCCCCCCCCCCCACTTTCGAAAACGTTCCTACGCCTATGCTTTCCGAGATAATCTGATGTGGCCAAAAAGTTGATCCACCGCCACCATGGCGAAGTTGACTGAGAGGCCCACCCGGACGCTGGCTAAACAAAACATCCATAGTGTTGTCTTTCATTGACTACATAGATATTACTATTCACGTCGCTTTAGAGACAATATTTGGCTATTTAAGCAAATTGAAAAGTTCGTCGGTGTTACTGGGGACGGTCCCCAGTAACCCAAAAGTTACTGGGGACCGGTCCCCAGTGTCCCCAGTGGTGGTTACGCGCCTGGGTGTTCCCCCTTCCAGCAGGGCGTGGAAATCCAGGAGTCCCAGCGGGGCGCCGGTTAGCTGAGCTGCTGGAAGTTTAGTCAAGCCAGTTTCCTACTACAAAACAGACGAGATCTAGTTTAAGTAATTTCCATCTGTTAAAACAGACAACAAAACAGACCCTTAAAGCCCCTAGGCAAAACTGCAACCAAAGCATTGCACTGGTTGCAAACAAAATAAAAAGAGCTGGCGGTTGCACAGCGCGTTCCAACTAAACAAAAATCAGCGAAACTCGAAAAACTCAAGTCACGAAGCGATAAATCGAAAAAGCGAAAAACCGACGCGAAAAAGCGATAAATCGAACCGAAAAAGCGAAAAACCGAAAAATCAAAAACCGAAAAAGTGTCCCGTGTAGCTTGACCTTAACTCTTCCTCCCCGGCTACAGCCTCACGCTAGCCGGGTGACAAAAAGAAAAGAAAAAAGAAGATAGACTTACATGACAGCGACGAAAAATGGACGAGACGACCAGACGAGTGGAGACCTCGCCGTGACCGGTGTACCGCGCCGGGCCGCGGCGCGCCAGCCACTGACCCGGCTGGCCCGGGCCGCGGTCAGTTGGCCGGCGAGGTCAGCGCAGGGGCGCGTCCAGCGCAGGGAGGCACCGGTTCTGACGTCACACGAAAATATCAGTCGGCTGGTTGTGGCACTGCCCCCTGCCGGCGCGACTGTGCTGCCACCTAGCTAAGCCTAGTCAGCCTAGGACGGGACGGTTTTATTTGTTCTCGTCTAGTGGTGCAGCTTGCGACGACACTCGGTCGACAATCGACATAGCTGTGCTGCAACATACCCCAGGTTCGGAGTCTCTCGGACGGCCAATCCTGTTCCATAACCACAGCTAAATCCCCGCTGACCTTAACCAGGATTGGCTGGACGACGTTAAATCTTCGTAGTTCGAGAGACACCGAACCCGGGGATAGTCTATCGAAGCCTTGGCGGCTGAAGAAAGGCTAGACATATCTCACTTGATTTTGGCGTGGCCAGCCTCACTTCTGTAGTTTTGCTTCACAGAATTCTGCGTCCTATTGAGTTTCCGGTTACGTAGTACACGACCACGTTCAGGAACTCGATGTTTTTTAGATACATCACGTAATGACAAACTTTTGGCAGCATTTACATTGGTTGCCTGCATATTTTGGTGAGGAAAAATCGCTATCGCTGTAGTACAGTCAAGACATACCACAAAGGATCAGAGCTAAAGCAGCATTATTAACCAAAAGTGTATTGCATTGATCACCAGCATGTTCGTAAAATAAAATACATCAGGAATAAAGATGACAACCAAGCCTCATGGACACTTATAACAAACATGAGCGATAAAGTGGCAACACAAATGAAAGAGAGAAGATGAATCTGCCCTTCGCAATCGTCAACTTAAAATAAAACTTCAAATATACAACAACAGACCTCTGTGCATTAAAAGAACACGAATACACTCGCTTTGTCGTCGACACATAATGGCAACATCCTGGCGGCCCAGCCAAACAGCGCGCCCGCCTTCGAGTAGGAAATAGCAGCGGCCGCAGAAGTGGCCAACAGATAACTACCACATTGTTCGTCACGCCACCTGCACTGAAACGTAACAGCTATTTAATCGTGAAATGTAGCTATCCATCCAAAAATGCTGCACTACACCAGCACCACCGCACAGTTAGCAGATAGGTACGGAACGCAGGTCCTGGTCTCTGTCTCTTCCGAGTAGGGTCTCCGGACCGGTCACCAGCGCCACCATCTCCGCGCGGTAGCTAAAGCACAGCTCTCCGGCCGGGGCCCGCAGTTCCTCGGCCTCTTCGTCCAGCCTTGTCCTTGTTTTGACGTGAGTGAATGTGCAAATGTTTTGAATGATTAGATCAGCAGCCGCGGATACGGATTCTGAGCAGTAATCGCCACGCACTTTGTATGTGGATTGCTCTTAAATGTAAATACAAATACAAATACAAATACAGCCAGACCAGCACGGCTCCCGCCCAGCACCTGAAGACTCCGCCCTCCGCAGATCCGTACGTCCAAAGCCGGACAGCACACAGGGGCAGGAACGCGAGGTGCAGCGTAGCCACGCTTTCCCTTTCCGCCGCCGTGGCCCCAGCCCGGATCGGGCACACGTCCAACCGGAAGGTGACGCCAGCCTTCTGTTGACACGGTGGGATTCTCGCTCTCGCCCAGGCCTGGCGGCCTCGCAATCTCCAGCCTCGGACCGAAGACAGGCGCGCCGGTGCCGAGGCCTTGGCGGTCGCGCGCAGGGGGTCCCCTGATGGTAGAGCCAGCGCCCTCCCCAGCAGCCTGGCAGCCAGCGTCCAGCTTCTCTCCTCCATCGGAGAAAGTCGGGCTTCCGCCATTAGTGCGTGGCACGGTGTTGAGCGCGGACACAGGTGATGATGCGGCCGCCTCTCGCAGTCCTTGCTCCAGAAGATTCACGTGCGAGGGGGCGGCCGCCGGCAGCCACGCGACGGCAGCGTGTTCGAGCGCCCCTCGGACGTAACCGATTGGCCACCGTACTAAGGGCACCCTCGTCCAGGCCCCAGCTATTCAACCAGGTCGACGGCGCCGTAGCCGTCACTCGAGCCACGCCACAGAGCTCACGCCTCAAAGCGGTTGGCTCTCCGGTCCTCGGCATCCGGCATCCGCAGTGATTTGGCGTAGCCAGGACAGGTGAGATGCCGGCCTCAGTCATAACCGGAAAGCCTGTAAAAAAAGCAATATGTGATTGACAAATGGAAATATATTGTAAGCATAGAGTTGAGAAATCATGACGCACACTGCATTGTGACAGTAGATACTTAAGTGCGATTGGCAGAGGAGGGACTTATTGTAAGAAAACAATGAGCAATTGAGGCATTGATTTGGTTCTGTAGGTAGCTACCTACCCTTCACATATGAATGTGGATGATTTGTACCATTAAGAAAAACCATAGGCGTAGGAGCGGAGGGGGGGGCATGCCCCCACTTTTCAGCTATGCTAATTTTTAAAGTAAAATATTTATTTTTCATTTAAATTCAAAACTAAGAGCAAGAAATGGTTCGGCAAGGTGAGATGAGCACGAAACTGCAAAGAATTTGTTCATAGGGGTATTACGGTTCCCACAAAGTGACATTGAAGTTCTCTGCCCCCCCCCCCCAAACTTTACGTGAGGTTCCTACGCCCATGGAAAAAACACATTGCATTATGTGCATCAACACTTAACCCTTGCACGAGGGCCACAAAGCCCACTATAAAGCCCACAAGACACCATCTGAAATCAAAGCATGACAAATGATAGCATGTAGGCACCTGACGGCTGACCTACTACATATAACCTACTGGACAAAACATACCACATATATCAATATGTATGTGCAGGTAAAGTATGAATGCTAGGTTGATACCAAGGCTGTTTAGTAGGTTGTAGGTATGCTGAAAGGATGAAAGATGGGCATTTTTTCAAAAAAAAAAAAATCTGATCTACAGTTCATATGAACATGCAACATGGGGTTAGGTAAGGTTTGATTTTTGTTTTGTACCAGACCAGACTGGAAATAATACACGTTATGCCTAATATGTCCGGCATAGTGGCGGGATTGCGCCGAAAATTTCAGCGCATGTCAGGCGTAGGTAACTTTGCATGCGCCGAATTCGGCGCATGGCGGCAAACGTCATAGCCTTGATCGGTAGATGTGCACATGTGCTTTATATAAAAAGGGTTTAATTTTTGCACAAATAGGTACCTAATTTTTGGCGCAAATTACACAGAAATTTCAGTGTCTGGGTACCCACCTTCCTGTCAAGTTGATACTTGACACACCATCCTGCTATCTGAGGCGGCCCAGGAACCAGCTCAGGCAATTACAATGAAAGTCAACAGTCGTGCGGGAATTACACCACTCCCCATTAAAATCTGATATCAAGTAATTAGTTAATGACGATAATCCCGCCACCACAAATCTTATGAAACACATCAACATTGACCTTTGATATTCCGAAAAGAAATACCCATCATGATTTAAAGCGAACGTGTTCTTACGCAGCTGTGACATAAGCTGCGCATACGAAAAACACCAGCTAGACCAATTGATGGCGAATAAACCTGTTGATGAAGAAATACTTGTCTCCCATTGGTCTGTGAACACAATCTGCAGGAAACGCAGCTTAAACTACAGTAAAATTTTGCAGGAAATTCTGCAGAAAGTAAGAAAAATGCAATTTAAACATATTTAGCCAATGAGTCTGGCCAATCTGTTGATATATTCCGATAGATATTGAGCACGATCAGTCATTTTGAAAGAATTACGGTCCGACTCTCTTTATTTTTAAAGCAATGACGCATAATATGATTATTGAAAAATTGACAAATATATTTTCTTGGAGGGAAAAGTGGGACTAGCGTTAAGTTAAAAATCAAAATTAATACACTGATCGAGACCTCGCTTTCAAAAGTATATATCAGTGCATTTTCGCATCGAATCTCTCTCAATCATGAACAAACTTGGGCAAAAACAGCAAGATTGCCTGTTTTGTCAATTCACACATTTTCATATTTGGGGGCAATTTTAAAGTTGATGGCCAATGTTTTCAAAGTCAACATTTCCACAGGAAAAAATGCAGCTATTTTTCTTCCAAATTCATTCATTTGTAGAGTCCGACTCTCTCTTGTTTTCTCGCAGTTTCCGTTGTGATTTGAGAGAAACGATCATGTGTATCATAAGCGTTTGGCTCACTTCAAGACGGCAGAATTTGCACTTGCATTTTCTGCCGTGTGGAAGACCAGAGGGAGTCAACTAATTTATGACAGAATGTGCTTAAAAAATGACTGGTGAATAATATCTTTTGTCAGTGCCTGACAAATATTTATATTTTAAATCACACTCTTCAGCTGTCAAGTGAGCTCCAAATGGCCTAAATTGTCAGCTGTTTATCATCCTAGGTCAGCTCAAGGTCACAGACGTCAGCTGAAGAAAGTGGTGACCATTGGCCCTGTGTTGAGCGGACAAACCGGTGTTACCTAGTATTCTATGTACCGTGGTCCAGCGGCGCAGAGCGGGAGGGTCACACCACAGAGCCACGAGCCGGCTGCCGTGGACGACACCAGCTGAAGAGGTGGTCCGAGCGCGGCTAGCCAGCTGCGGCCGGCGCGCCGCTGGAGCGTGGCAGAGCTCGCAGCTGGCGCCGTGCGTGTCCCGTACCGAACTGTCCCGACAGTACCGAACTGTCCCGTACCGAACGCCGGGCCGAACTGTCGCGTACCGAACTGTCCCGACAGTACCGAACTGTCTCGTACCGAACTGTCCCGTCCCGAACTGTCCCGTACCGAACGCCGGGCCGCACCCGCAGACACAGCCGATAAACCATCCATCGGATATCAATGAAAATAAAACTGTGTACCAAATACAGCCTAGAGTAACACATGTGAAGGCAAAATTAGAAACAGGGTGCAAATCCTGTCGACTCACCAGCCCGCTGGCGAGTATGAGCCATACGGCGGGTCCAGTGTCCAGTGTCCAGTGTCCTCTGTCCAGCCCCGCGCCGCGTATACTTGTGCCGTTCGTGTAATGAAGTAGTGATTTTTTCATTACTCTTTCGCATCTCCAAAAATTGAAGAAAAACACCATCGCTCAATCATTTATTGTTACATAACAATGGTCTAGAATGCATACAACAAAACAATAACAAGCACATGAAGAAGCGCAGGATCCTACATAATAGTCAACAGCAGGCCGGTCGTCTGTTCGAGTCGGGTGGGCTCAGGAGTCCGGCTGAGGGATAGGACGCTACGTGTGCCAGGTCCCCCGCGGACCGGTGTGTGGCGCTGAGCGGTCCTATGACGTGGGACCGGTGGGACAGCCGGCCCCGCCGCTCCTGTCCCGCTGGGACAGCCCGCCCCGCCGCTCCTGTCCCGCTGGGACAGCCCGCCCCGCCGCTCCTGTCCCGGTGGGACCCAGCCGCTCCCGCTGTCACCCGGATGGACCAGTCCACTGGACAGGACAGGGGTGCAGGTGACCAGTCCTGTCGACAGGGGTGCAGGTGACCAGACCTGTGGATAGGGGTGCAGGTGACCAGACCTGTGGATAGGGGTGCAGGTGACCAGTCATGTCGACAGAGGTGCAGGTGACCAGTCCTATGGACATAGAGGATGGATCACAAAAGGCAGAAACATGTCATAAAATGGACCTCTCCGTTTATGCAGTGGCCTATGTATGCTTCTTATGTTTATGCGCTAATATTTCTGCTTATCACACGATAAATAACTCATTTAAAACACAACGCATTAAACGAACGAATATAACGAGGTGCAACCCTCAGCTACATGTTTTCTGGGAGATATGAACAAATACGAGGAGACACGTAATATCAAGCTATGCTTACAAGGCAGCTTTCAGTCTCCCGAGCAGCCACAGTAATTTCGACAGGGTCCTATAGCAGGAAGTTACTTCAGCCCTGACGACTGGTAGTGCCACCTACAGCGCACAGTCGGCGGTGCTGCCACCTACAGCCGGCGGCGGCGGCTCTAGGGGCTGACGCAGCGGCGCGTCAGCAGGTTCTGTCCGGCGGCCGTGCAGGCCAGCGAGAACGAGACCGTGGTCGACTCGTTGGTGCTCGTCGTGTACCACGTCACCACGTTGTCCACGGTGACGAAGCGCGTGGCGAAGAGGAAGATCCTGCAACGAGCCGAGGGGTCCACTGTCAGGGGGGTCGGTCGGCCCGAGCGGCGCACTGTCAGGGGGGTCGGCTCGAGCGGCGCACTGTCAGAGGGGTCGGCCCGAGCGGCGCACTGTCAGAGGGGTCGGCCCGAGCGGCGCACTGTCAGGGGGGGTCCACTGTCAGGGGGGTCCACTGTCAGAGGGGTCGGCCCTGCAGACATGGGAGCGCCTGAAAACCCGACTCTGTTCGTGCTGAACGGCTCAATAGCAGAACAGGAGGCGGATGGTCACAAATGCGTTTCCATCATCTCCAACATATAGGTGAATCATACTATCATGAAGGACAAAGATAAATTACAAGCCTGACGTCATTAGAGTGAATGGCGAGATATTAGTGAATGACAAAGGACGATCCCAACGCCTGACGTGTGTGACCAATACTTCCAAAGAATCAAACCTTAAATGCTGTCACGAACTCTTTCCAGACGAGACCCCGCAGGCGACGTTGTACCCATGTCTGGTCAGCGTCTAGGGTTACGTTACCGAAGCCGATTCAGGAAAGGGAAGCGCTCGATTTGGACAGATATATTAACTGTCATGCTAGAAACACATTGTGCATGTTTTTCAATCCAAAGGAATGTGCTGTTTCGGCTCATCTAACGGTAGCAGGCTTGTTGGCACAAGACAGGCTTTTGTAATAATTAGCATCAGTTCCGGCTCATATTGTCGGTCTGCACCTTAATTAACGTTCCGGGGATCGGCGCCAGGCAGAGGGGATGACCCGGCCGGGCTGATTACATTAGCCCATTCCAGGTGGTGCAGGCGCGAACAAACTGCTTCTGTCGTGTCGTCTGTCCAATGGTCTCATCCACCCGGATGAGATTGGAAATTTATACACACTGCAGCACTACGCTCTCTTAAAGGGACCCTCCCACCTTAACATTAGATTTGAGTTGAGATAGCCAAAATGAGGTCCCTAGCTCACAATTACCGGTTTCGGCACTCACAACATCGAGAAATGCCTTAAATCGGAAATATTGAATTTCAAAATTGCAGCATTTTAATTCAGAGGTGAGAGGGGCTAATGCAACCCCTCTGAATGTGTGACGTCAGCGCAGATATCTAACGATTTTTAAATGTTTGACTAAAACGTTTTGTAGCACGCGGTGGTATATGCTGCTTTGCGCGCAACAAGTGCCGCACTTTCAGCTGCCAAACTATTGCTTCCAAATAAAGTCGCTAGGAACAGCGGAGATCCCAAAAAGTAAACAAAAGTAAAAGTCTAATATCTTGAAAACCGGTGAATATTTTTCGGTGTAATTTGGTAGATATTCGTTTTCGCTATTTCTGAACCGAGCGACATCACTTTCATGCCAATTCATAAACTTTTTTGAAGGTGGGAGGGTCCCTTTAACCCGGCAGTTGCTGGGGTATTTCGCCACCCACCGTTTGCTGGGGAGGGGGGGGGGGGCGTTAAACGCCCCCAGCCGATAACTCGAGAACCAATAGGCGCAGCGAAACGCACGAGGTGGGAAACGAAAGAACGCGACGAGACGCTTCAGATGAGTACTTTGAAGTTGAATTTTGAGGTCACAGGTCGGGTTAAGGTCAAGTCAAACACCTGAAATCGGGCTTTCAGTAGCATGGACTTCAGGACTTCGCAATGGGCGCCTCTCGTCATAAACTCTGTCAAAACGGTGCACAATCCATCATATAAGGCCTACAAGAGTGTCAGCTCCATGTAGGGGTCAGTCAAGCATAGGTCAGGGTCAAGGTCAGGTCAACCGGGTAGGCAAATATCCCCGAAAATCAGAACTAATATTCGCAGCCTGGGACACATGTTTTATGGGTAATTTGGGGCGTAGAACACGATGGTGACATTCATTTTATCATATGTGCACGTGTTTGGCTCAAACAGTTCAATTTAATAAATGCATGTATCATGGTCGTGAAGTAGTCACGAGAAATTGCCAAGATTCAGTTCAAGATTTTGGACAATGCGGAACGATAATCAATAATCGAAGATAGCCATTTGATTGTTCATGGTATTGGCAGTCTAATGGAGTTTACGGCATGTCTGTATGTCTATTTTGTGATTTTATATGATTTTTTGAACATATGCCGTTTTTGGTCGAAAACTCAAAAATCATGACGTCACTAAAACCTCGATATCTCAAAAATTTTCCGACAGATTTTTTTGAAACTTTGTCACAATATATTTCAATCAATTCCCTACAGGTACTCAAAATTTGGCGCGTCTGCGGCGCGCCGTTTTTATGCTATAGCCCGGCGAAAAAAGTGGGGGCGTTTAGCGCCCCCCCCCCCCAGCAACTCGCGGGTTAATTAAGAGGATCACCGGGATAAAAGGCCTTTTCAAAATGTTTTTTTTCATTCGGTCAATCCATACAAAGCTGACCAAATTCAGATAACTTAACCTTTCCTCGCATTTCTAGACAAGAAATCCTTCCAAGAGAAGAATGTAACTACTTATATGCTTAGACCTTATATAGTTGTATAATTACAACTACTAGCTTTTATTGACAACTACCAGCTTGTACTGAAAGTTCAGTCTGATATCTATGTGCACGGATAAAACAATGAATGAATGTGGAACCTGGATGGAAAACTGCTAAATGTCCGTACCCCAGGCCATTCACATTCCAGTTCAGAGCCCTCCAGCGAGCTCTCCCATGGTTCACGAGAGGCTACCAGCCAATGTGATATTTATTCACTTCCGATGATAACACAAAAAGCAAATATTCTAAATAGCCAGACGTTTCGGCCTCAGGGTGCCTTCGTCAGTGACAATACCGAGATACTAATACATTAATAATATAATCAATATAATCTTTAATCATGTGTATTTTGAAAGTGTAAAAGATTATATTGATTAATTTATTAATGTATTAGTATCTCGGTATTGTCACTGACGAAGGCACCCTGAGGCCGAAACGTCTGGCTATTTAGAATATTTGCTTTTGTGTTATCATCGGAAGTGAATAAATATCACAATGTCTGACACGATACATACTACCAGCCAATCGAAGAAGAATTTGATCTTTTTACAATGCACGAATCAAGTGAGCAGAGAACAGGGTGCAGGAGCGAAGCGGACCAAGTGCAAAGGATCGATCTTTATGCTACACTGTAAAAATGTAAAAAGACTTAGAGACATGTTAGTGTGGAGAGCAAATAGATATTATAGGATTAAATTGGACTTACTCCACAAGAGAATCGTTTTCGGTCGGAGCTTTCGACATGTATTACATGTCCTCTTCAGCGAAGGTCGGTAATCGGGGCGAAAATAAAACGTTCGGGTCGAATCGAATCGCACAAGATGTCGGTGAGCTGCGCAGAGTTATTTCAGGCCGCTTGAATTATAAAATAAGCAAGCCTGAAACACGTGACGACAATAAGAGTACACTCAATGAGAAAGTCTACCAAAAAACACGAACGCATACCACACTAATAAAATCCTAAAAAATATAGAAATCAATACATACTATCTCGGTACAGAAATATAAAACGTTATACATACCTATAAATACCACAAAAGTTAAAAACTACAAAGATGCTAAAGCAGGTGGGGTACAAAAGTGTAAAGAGATCAATATAAAAAACACTATCACACGATATAAATGTTAAACACACTATAAAACTACTGGCAAACACGACGAATTATTGGCAGCCAGCGGTCTTGCAGCAGCGCACCTGAGTTTCTGTTCACATTCGCATCATTAGGCGACACCAAGACGGCCTCCCGCCGTCCCACAGTCCGGATGTACGCCGACTCGAGCAGCAGTCGCATCTGGTAGTGGTTGGCTCGATTTAGTACCTTGACCTCATCGAAGGCAGGTGAACAATCCCTGTGAGCACTGAAGGCCGATGCGTTGGCTCTCGAGCGAACAGCTCCACTCCAGCTCTCCCGGTGTTCTCTGACTCTGGTTCCCAGCTCACGGTCTGTCTCGCCGATGTAGACCACAGGATCACCGTCAACTTGGCAGGAGCACTCGATCTTGTAGACCACGTTGCTCTCCTGCAGCTTCGGCAAGTGGTGCTTGGCTTTACTGCAGAGCAATGATCCGATGGTCAGCGACGGCTTGGAGACCAGCTGGATGCCGATCTTGCTGGCTTCCCGCTTGAGCTGGTAAAAACAGGAGCCAGCGAACGGGACTGACACTCTGACAGGCGCAGCTGGTGAGGTCGAGCTTGGTGGTGACGGTAGAGCCCTGGCCTTCAGTCTGAGATCCGCTTGCGCTTTCTGGATGGTGGACTCAATGAATGGGAGCGGGTAGCCATGCTGACGGAACTTGCGGCGTATAAAGTCGAACTCCTGCTGGCGGGTTTTGATGGTCGTGCAGTAGCGGATGGCTCGAATGCAGTCCGATCGGATGGCCGACCTGAGATAGCGGGTCTCGGTGTATGATGAGAATGCCGGTACTTGATCAGTGCTGCATGCTTTCCGGTAGACCTTAGTGCTGAATCGGTCTTCCTTTCTTGTTATGAGGATGTCGAGGTAGGGCAGCTGTCGGTCAACTTCAATGTCAGTGGTGACCTTGATGTTAGGGTTCTTGCCGTTGAGCAGGTTCACCCACGCACTGAGAGTGTCATCGCTGCCCTCGAACAACACTAAGTAGTCGTCCGCATACCTGCAGAATGACTGGACTCTGCCTCCGCAGCTGGCTGCCAAGAGCTCCAGATCGAGTTCCCAGTGACCCATATATAGGTCAGCGACAACTGGAGAATAACTCTTGCCCATGGCTAGGCCTGCTGTCTGCCTGAACCATCTCTCCTTGTCACCATCTTGGACCACAGCATGACAGTTCTGGATGGATAGGCTCAGAAGGTCAGCGACTGCGTCCGGTTTCAGACAGGTGACATCCGAGAGGGCATCTCGGTTGTCTTGCAGCAGAGTCCGAATGAGTCTCCAGCTGGTCTCCAAGCCGTCGCTGACCATCGGATCATTGCTCTGCAGTAAAGCCAAGCACCACTTGCCGAAGCTGCAGGAGAGCAACGTGGTCTACAAGATCGAGTGCTCCTGCCAAGTTGACGGTGATCCTGTGGTCTACATCGGCGAGACAGACCGTGAGCTGGGAACCAGAGTCAGAGAACACCGGGAGAGCTGGAGTGGAGCTGTTCGCTCGAGAGCCAACGCATCGGCCTTCAGTGCTCACAGGGATTGTTCACCTGCCTTCGATGAGGTCAAGGTACTAAATCGAGCCAACCACTACCAGATGCGACTGCTGCTCGAGTCGGCGTACATCCGGACTGTGGGACGGCGGGAGGCCGTCTTGGTGTCGCCTAATGATGCGAATGTGAACAGAAACTCAGGTGCGCTGCTGCAAGACCGCTGGCTGCCAATAATTCGTCGTGTTTGCCAGTAGTTTTATAGTGTGTTTAACATTTATATCGTGTGATAGTGTTTTTTATATTGATCTCTGTACACTTTTGTACCCCACCTGCTTTAGCATCTTTGTAGTTTTTAACTTTTGTGGTATTTATAGGTATGTATAACGTTTTATATTTCTGTACCGAGATAGTATGTATTGATTTCTATATTTTTTAGGATTTTATTAGTGTGGTATGCGTTCGTGTTTTTTGGTAGACTTTCTCATTGAGTGTACTCTTATTGTCGTCACGTGTTTCAGGCTTGCTTATTTTATAATTCAAGCGGCCTGAAATAACTCTGCGCAGCTCACCGACATCTTGTGCGATTCGATTCGACCCGAACGTTTTATTTTCGCCCCGATTACCGACCTTCGCTGAAGAGGACATGTAATACATGTCGAAAGCTCCGACCGAAAACGATTCTCTTGTGGAGTAAGTCCAATTTAATCCTATAAAATGTAAAAATGTAATGTAAAAATGTGATGTAAAAATGTAATGTAAAAATGTGATGTAAAAATGTAACCCATTAATGCCGGAATTTTTATTTTTTGATTATTTAGTTGTCCTTAACAAATGTTAGCCACACGGGTCCCAGTAAGAAAACTGTGCAAGCTTAAAAAAATGTTCCATCGGTTCTCAAGTTATAAGTATGGGTCATAAATGACCCAACCGGCATTGGCATAGTCACAAATAAGGAGTTATCACGAAAACTGATTTAGCTAGATACCTTATTGTGTATACTGTATACCGGTCTCAGCCAAACAATATTAAGAGGCACTGCATTGCAATGCTTTGCAACGTCTCATTTAAGAGGCCGTTGGTGCCGCTGGCAGGCCTGTGGTGCCCCTGTTAGGCCACTGGTGCTCCAGAGGGGACACCATAGGCCTGACGGGCCTGTGGTGTCCCTGGAAGGACTGTGGTGCCCCTGGGCCCTGACAAGCCTGAGGTGCCCCTGACAGGCTTGTGGAGCCCCTGACAGGTCTGTGGTGCCATTGCTGGGTTTGTGGTGCCCCTGGCAGGCCTGTGGTGCCCCTGTGAGGTCGATGGTGCCCCTGGCAGGCCTCTGGCTGGTGCCCCTGGCAGGTATGTGGTGCCCCCTGACAGACCTGTGGTGCTCTTGCTAGGCCGATGGTGCTCCTGCAGGCCTGTGGTGCCCCTGACAGGCCCGTGATGCCCCTCGGCCGGCCGAGTCGCCGGCCCGCCCCGCGTCACGGCCCCGGACAACCGGTCCGCTCATGATATCCCAACATCGCAACACTAGGCCTGTGGTGCCCCTGATAGGTCGGTGGTGCCCCCGGGTGCCAGGGGAGGTCATGAGTGACCCATATGACCCCCCTCCTTTGGATCCGCCACTGTGATCTGATCACAACCCCCAGAAATAAATAATCGTATAATCATCAATTGCTTCCCTTGTATTCAATATACGAGAAAATTGACAACACTATTGCCGGCTGGGTCATTTATGACCCAAGGACATTTATCGAGGAAAAAAAGTTATCCGATGGCGACAAGAAGGGCAAAAATTGTCTTTTTCAGACAAATTTAGATGCCAGGTGGACGATCATTCAATAGATAGTAAAGTGCAAACATAACATAATATTACTTTTTGGGACGGCGCGCCATTGCCAATGACCGGCGGCTGTGCAGTCCCGTCGTCTTTGGCTCCAGAAACTTCAGTGGACGAGCTCACACGAGTTTTATGCGGCTCCGACGCTCGTCGCTGAACCCACAAATCCAACTAAACACACGCACAAGTTCCTCAAAGTGCCACTTGCCTCCATTTAGAAAAAATGTTAAGATGTTGCTTTTGGGTCATATATGACCCAAGCGGCATTAATGGGGTAATATAAAAATGTCCACTGTCTACTCGCATTTTATTAGTGAAAAGTGTCCGGATAACTAGCAAATTAGTAAACCTTTTTTACAGTGTGCGACGTAACGGTACTTACCACAGCATCTGCATTTTCAGGGATAAATGAATACTTTGGTATCAGTTACTGAGCCGCTGAGCGCGCTAGGATTCGATTTCATTTTAACTCGTTTTTCCTTTTAACTCAAACGCAACACTTAGAATAGGCATCTTACCGTTAATAGTGTTTTAACCGTCAATATAACACATTTACTGTGATATTTTAACCCGTGCCCCGCTGGGCTATTCAGCCATACGCGCCCTGCTGGGGGGGGGGGGGGCAGATTCTCCCCACCCCCCCCCCCCGTCTAACTTCCGAACCGATGGTCGTATAAGGACGGGGAAAACGGCAATCGAAATCTCTCAACAAGGCGGATCTTAAGTGCTGATTTTTATTGCTTAAGTAGGTCAGAGGTCAGGTCAAGGTCAAGTCAAGGGTACAAAATGCAAGTTTCTACAGTATCGGCCTTGCATCGTTTGCCGAAGAATGGACTGAGACTGATTGCCCAAAACGTGTTCTTAGGCTACCAAGGCAATATTCGTTGCATACAATATCATGCAAAGGTCAAGGC
Source organism: Amphibalanus amphitrite (assembly GCF_019059575.1). Taxonomy (NCBI): domain Eukaryota; kingdom Metazoa; phylum Arthropoda; class Thecostraca; order Balanomorpha; family Balanidae; genus Amphibalanus; species Amphibalanus amphitrite. The sequence goes on along the minus strand of NW_024882864.1, from coordinate 85,169 downwards.
CAAGGTCAGGTCACCAAAAACGAAATATAGAAAAGGGCATGTGTGACACATGTTTTATGGGTCATTTTACTCATAGAATTCAATAGGCACACTCAATAAGTGATATTCACCAAGGTATTCACCACATCTGGATGAATTTTAGGTCGAGGCCAGGTCAAGGTCAGGTAAAGTGAGGTCAAATTTACAAGTTGGTTGTTAAGACCTAAAAAGGTGTCTATCTAATGCAGTTTTCCACGGCGAATCGAATGGTGCTATTTTTTGTTTCCGTACGTCTAGAACTTCAAAAAAAAAATCAAAAAAATTTATGTGTCGTGACGTCAGAAAAGTTTGAATAACTTTCACATTTTTAACCGATTCTTCTAAAAATTGGTATGTCGGTGCACATAGACCACTTCTCTGACATATATTCTGCATTTTTTGACACACTTAAAATTTTGGATTTTACAATGATTTTCCCAAATCACTTCCCCAATGTTGGGCCAGCCGAGCGCGCCGAGAGCGGGGGTGATGCGGTCAAATTTACGGAGACCAGAGACCAGTCGTGCGGCAAAATGTATGACCTTCTGCAGTCGGTCCAGGCGGGATTTGGAGGCACCACCCCAGACTGACGAGCAGTACTGGAGGTGGGGGAAGACATGGGTTTGGACAAGCGGATTTTAAGGATGTCTGGGGAGAGGTGATGACGAATTTTGAATAATGATATGAGGATTGCGTTGCACCGGCGGATGATGGAGGATATGTGTAGCTCCCAGCTCAGGGTTTGGTCGAGGAGAACGCCCAGCACTTTGATATGTTTTGTTGGCCGTATAGTTACATCATTTACGTTAATGGCGAAGTCTTCAAATCTATCAACTGAATTCTGCGTGCCGAAAAGGGTGAAACAGGTCTTCTCCCCATTCATTTTCAAACTATTCAAGCTAAACCAGTGCTGGAGGTGCTGGATGTTCTCCTCGGCCCGGGACTTCAGCACTTGGATGTCAGTGGGATTGGAGGGTGCTGAGTCCAGAATTTGGGTGTCGACCATCAGTTTAATAGTCAATACAGCAAATACAATACATAGCACAGTACTGATAGCGTTACCATGAAGGCAAATTTGTAATGTATTTGCGTGGTCGGTATTGATTATTGATTATTATTGATTATTATCCGCCTAAACAACACCCTGGTTGTATTTTCCAAACTGATGGTTTTATGTTTCCTCTAAACTGATGGTTTTTAGCGTGCCAAACAACTACAACAGTTCGAACTAGAGTCTAGCAGCAGTTATGTCATATAAAGATCAGCGGACAGTCAACTTTTTGGCTTCCAAGGCCCTCGGCCCTCTCCTTCATTTTTCGCATGATAAGGTATTTGGGTATTTCGGACCTACAGCCTTTGGCATTTCGCATGGTTACCTCTTAACCGACACGAAGTGGCCAAACTCATCCAGAGCTGCAACAATAGCGCGTCCATCCCTACAGCGGCCACCGGAGAGGAACGTCGCGCCGCTGGCAGCGGACACTGAGCGGACCTGCTGACCGATATACAGCTGACCTGCTGACCGATATACCGACTGAGGTGCTGATTATTAAAGGACATATTTGTGTTATGAGGTTATCGGTGGAGCCAACAGTGCATTTAGCAAATAAAAGTAAGTGCATTCAGTTATTTGTTGGCTCCACCGATAACCTCATAACACATACCGACTGAGCAGGGCCCAGTTCATATAGAACCCCTTTGCTACTAAGGGACACTTATTGGAAAGGGGGACCCGACAGATGGGTTCATGCAGCCACCGTTACACACCGGCACCAATGTTACCAAAAGTGCCCCTTTGAAAAGTGGCACTTTACAATAGTGACACTTGCCGACTGGCTTTTCTATATGAACTGAGCCCTGGTCTGCTGACCGACACTGACCTGGCCTTCTGCTCGGCGGCGGCGGCGGCGGCGGCGTCTGCCAGCGGCGGCGCGGCGGCCGCCAGCTCGTGCTGGTCGGCCTCCTCGCTCAGCGAGCCGTGCAGCCGGGTGTCAGCCGGACTGGGAACACAGCAGCCGGGTGTCAGCCGGACTGGGAACACAGCAGCCGGGTGTCAGCTGGACTGGGAACACAGCAGCCGGACTGGGAACACAGCACACGGGTGTCAGCCGGACTGGGAACACAGCAGCCGGGTGTCAGCCGGACTGGGAACACAGCAGCCGGGTGTCAGCCGGACTGGGAACACAGCAGCCGGGTGTCAGCCGGACTGGGAACACAGCAGCCGGGTGTCAGCCGGACTGGGAACACAGCAGCCGGGTGTCAGCCGGACTGGAACACAGCAGCCGGGTGTCAGCCGGACTGGAACACAGCAGCCGGGTGTCAGCCGGACTGGGAACACAGCAGCCGGGTGTCAGCCGGACTGGGAGCACACGACCGACGCCTCAGATACAGGTAGCCGAGCTACCCAACACAGCCGGCCGTTCAGCTCTCGCCGACCAGCCTCCCGATGATAGTCCTGTCGTTGGGGGGGGGGACTGGGGCCCCCACCTGTCGTTGGCGGGGACTGGGCCCCACCTGTAGTTGGCGGGGACTGGGGCCCCCACCTGTACAGGGTGAGCCATAAAGATTTACCCATCGAAAATTTAACTTTGTTTCAAGGCGCGCTGACATAGCTATGTCATCATCTTTTACATGCATATAACAACGTCATCTCCTAACTAATAAATGTAGTCTGTTTTCTGTATGCTTGCATTATTCTTATGTTACGCGCCCGAGACGCGAGAGCACTATGGCACGCGGCCGCCGCATCGTCTTTTCACTTATTTTCCTCGATTACCCATGCTATAACAATGCTGCGCCGTATGTGATTTGCGGTGTTTCAGGGACTCAGTAGAGTCGGGTTTTCAGGATATTTCAGTTTGCGAAGGCCGTGGGGCTGAAGTCGGGGATAAATTGTGCCTAGCATTCTTTAGACCAAGGAGTGTTCAGCAGCCAACACCCAGTGGTGATTCCTGAATTTCAGGAGCGGCGGATGTGCGTTAAGACGACCTCGCATTTCAGGAGCGTAGCAGAGGCAGTGGACGAGCATACATATACAAAATGAGCTACACTGTCAGGATTGGAGACAAATTTGCGACGTATTTGCAAAAGATGGCATACCTACGCCAACCCGTTTGGAAATAAAGTGAATTTATCGATGGGTAAATCTTTATGGCTCACCCTGTAGTTGGCGGGGACTGGGGCTCCCACCTGTAGCTGGCGGGGACTGGGGCCCCACCTGTAGCTGGCGGGGACTGGGGCCCCACCTGTCGTTGGCGGGGACTGGGGCTCTCACCTGTCGTTGGCGGTGACTGGGGCCCCCACCTGTAGCTGGCGGGGACTGGGGCCCCACCTGTAGCTGGCGGGGACTGGGGCCCCACCTGTCGTTGGCGGGGACTGGGGCTCTCACCTGTCGTTGGCGGTGACTGGGGCCCCCACCTGTCGCTGGCGGTGACTGGGGCCCCCACCTGTAGTTGGCGGGGACTGGGGCCCCCACCTGTCGTTGTCGGGGACTGGGCCCCCACCTGTCGTCAGTGGGGAAGGACTCCCACCTGTGGTGGTCGGGCAGCGCGGGCGGGCGCGGCGCCGCGGCGCGCCTCCGCCGGCGGCCCGTGCAGGCCACCGTGGGCAGTGTGTTGACCAGGCAGCTGACGGGTACCTCCGTCGACACGGTGGTGATGGTCAGCACCGTGGTCGTCGACGTGATGATGTTGCCGATCAGCCGCTGCTGGCGCAGCAGGTCCTCCTCTGCCGCAGACGGAGGGCGCGGTCAGCTCCGCGAGCAGGCCACAGCGGCCCACAGCGCTTTCCGCTCGACTAAGGTCTTTTTACCTTTAATTTTACGTCTGTGTAAATAATCCTAGGCATACAAATTGTAGCAGGGGAGACTGGGGCGCATTCTGTCACATTTTCCAAAATTGGCTCTGGCGCGCACACTTTCAACTGCTGTTGTTTGATATTTTCCTGGTATATTCCTAAGGGCTCCGCCACAGACTTTTGGTGGGGGAAGGGGGGACAATCTGTCCTTCGCCCATCGCCCTAGTGTCTCCTCTAAACCTAGGGTACCCCCGAATCCAATTCAGTTTTCTCATCGGATTTAGGCCACTTATTTTTCGTCATAGTCCTGACACGATATTTTTTTTTAACTAAAAAAAGAAAAGAAAGAGAAATGGTATGTCACCTGACCCATGTTTTTATATTCAGTTCTAGCTTCCGCACATTGCCCCACCACACGGAAAAATACTCGAAAAAGCAAATATCATACTCGAATGGCATCTATCTCAAAGTTTTGCGCTGAATCTGAATCTGTTTTAGCATTGGTGGTGAAAGTGCAGGTCAGGTCTGGTCTGTCCCACCCAGGGTATATAGAACAACGGGTACACCAACGACGCGGAAAGCGCCCATTTTACCTGGATGAGTTACATGGAAGGTGATATATTTTTTGAATATGGAATAAATAGAATAGAGTATTCCATTCTTACGAGTAAAGCCAAATTTATAAAGCAGTTATTTTTAAATTATATTAGCCAGAAATAACATACTAGCCATAGTTTAAAACTTAGCATAAAGTTAGTTGAAAAGCCTATAGTTGATACTAAGATGGAAGGAATCCATGGAAGGCGGAAATGGCGCAGCTGTTTCATTCTTAAAATGTGTTCATAAGCAGGATTCATGAGATGCTAGCGACATCTATTAACGTAATCGGGGACGCTCATTGGCTGATAGAGTCCGTGAGCAGTATCGCTAACTTACGCTAGTACAGGGTTGAGGCAATGTGCGCATGCGCAGGAACTAGTGCTCTCATGGAGGGGCTTTTGGTACCTCGGGCAGCGCCCAATGCTTTTTGGACCTGTTATGGCCTCCGCATCGAAAAACGCTAGATAAAAAGGTTGTAGAGGAAGCTTGAGGCTACCTTTCCCCACAATAATATTGGCACTTTATCTTATAGCTTACGTGTGGGGCTCGCTTGAAAAAGGTCGATTTAACATGCAAAGCCTATGGGGTAGTAGTTTTTGAGCGCCCATTTGGCCTAATGCTACCAACTGTTACTGGCTACCCCTGGTCCCACCGGCTAGCCTAAGTAGGGGTCAGCGAGCACGGAAAGCTTCGTAACATGTTGCCTTATGCGTGGTTCACACCGGATCCGTAATGACGCCGTAACCGTTACGGCCGTAATGAGCTAGACATTTCTCAAGATTCCCCAAGCATTGCGACTTTTCTAGACGAAGTTGAAATGTGGCAACCAGCCGCCGTAAACTGGCAGCGTCCACCGTACTCGTTACGGAAGGTAACAGAAGTTGGGAAAATTGAACTTTTCGGCCCGACCGGCCGCCGTAATGACTTTTGTTGACATGTATCTCCAAAACGGTTTTACTGTTTGATGAGCGGTCTTCTTTGGAGAGGGGATGTATCCTTTCTTCATGGAACTGTGCTATCCATAAAACTCATGAGTGCCTGTTACAGCGCGTGCCACTTGCGACGTGAGAGGTTCCAGAAGAGCTAGTCATTTCATAACTCGGGAACGGCTGAAGCGATACAGCTCAAAATTTGTTTGTTATTTTGGCTGGGTGCACACTACACATCCGGTGACCTTTGAACGGTTTTGAATATCTTCAGCGCGTGCGCACGTGCACACCCCTTTTTAATATCTCGGGATCTGCTGGGCCGATAGCGCTCATATTTTGTATGCTAGACGACACCTAGACGACACCATGTAAATATGAATATTGCACAGGTTGGGCAAAGACATTAGTATGCACGTGCGCACGTGCGTACCCCTTTTTAGTATGTGGGGATCGGCTGGTCTGATAGCGCTCATATTAAGTATGGTGAAAAGCACTATGTTTTTAAGCATACTGCACGGGCTGGCAAAGACATTGATTTGCACGTGCGCACGTGCGTACCCCTTCTCCATATCTGGGGATCCGCTGGGCCGATAACGCTCATATTTTGTATGCCGAATGACACCATGCTGACCTGCAGATTGTACTGGTCAGCGAGGGTATTGGCTAGCACGTGCGCACGTGCACACCCTTTTTCCATAACCGCAGATTGGGTGGGCCGACAGAGCTTATTACGAGCGAGCGAGCGCAGCGAGCGAAGCGAAGTCTTTTCAATATAACGGAAAAATCTCAGCATGAGCGGCCCGGCCCAGCCCGGCCCAGCCCGGCCCGGCCCGGCCTGTAACGCTTTTGAGAGGCTTATATCTCAGCAACCGCTGGACCGATTGGCATGCGGTCTTTTTTTGCTGGGTAGCCCCATCCCTTCTACCCCGTAATTGGCTACTTTTGATGCATCTCAGTGACCGTCGTGGCACGTGCCACGTGAAAAGCCAAGGGTGTTCAAGCTGTTTTGCAAAAGTAGTGATTTTGATAGGCCCATATCTCAGCAGCCGCTTGGGCGATTGTCTTGCGGTAATTTTTGTAGGGTAGCTGCATCCTTTCTACCCAAGGTCGGATACTCTTGAATCCTTGATCTATGTGAGTGACCCCCACTGCACGTGCAAAATGCAAAAAGAAGAGGTGTCAAATTTGTTCCCATTTTAATAACTCGGTAATTACTGGGCCGATTTCGCTGAAACTTGGCATACAGGTAGGCACCCACCAGGCAATGCGATCCAATGTGTTGCGGTTAAGGTGCTACTGCACGTGCGCACGTGCAGGGGGCGCTTCCAGATCTCGAGAACGGCTGGGCCGATTGCGCTCAAATTTGGTACACGGTTGGAGACCGGTTTGTAGGGTGCCCTGCAAGTCAGTTTGGACCCCGCTTGCACGTGCGCACGTGCAGAATGCCGCTTCCAGATCTCAGGAACGGCTGGGCCGATTGCGTTCAAATTTGGCACACCGCTAGCGACCGGTTAGAAGGGTGCTTTGCGCAAGCCCGTTGGAAGTACCCTCTCGCTCTTCCGCACGTGCAGGGCTCACTATCTCGCTCGCTCGTTCTTCGCCCCAAAAGGCGTTTGTTTTACTGGTATTAAGTATGGTGAATAACACCATGCATATTAGTAGACCTTACAGGTCAGCGAGCGTATTGCTGTGCACACGTGCGCGTGCTTACCCTTTTTAATGACATGTTCCGATTGCTTGGAATTGCATCTGATTCTTTGGTAGGTTAAGCCAAGGTATCACCGAGCAGTTATGAAGCTTCCAAATGTTGACGAGGGTAGCGGTCTGCTCGTGCGCACGTGCGGACCCTTTGGCCTTTTACCTTAGCTCGAATCTGCCAATAATTATTATTTCTTGTGAGCATGCCCTCAGCGTGTAACGCTCACGGCTTACTTTGTATCTTGTATATGGAGTTCTGAGTTCTGAGTTTCATGCAGTTCTGAGTAAACTTCACCGGCCATATTGCCCCCGCTACTTGCTAAATTTGATACTTGGACTTGTAGATATTTGAAGATGTTTGAATCCACATTGACTCTTGGCAAGCCAATCGAGCAAATGGTATACAAGACAGATTCTGGCGTCCATCACCCACGAATAGCAAAGAATGTAAGAAATAAATTTCAGCGTTGACGGGCATAGACATGCCCTCTTGTAATACAAGAAATAATGCAAGAATCTCCGCGTCCAGTGCTGAGTGTTCTGCCCACCGGCGTTTAATTAACAATGCTATGACTCGATACAATTGTAGACCGCTACGTCAGAGTGAAATTAACAAATTAACCCGCGCCGGGCCGGGGGGGTGTTTGAACACCCCCCCCCTGCGGTTTTTCGCAGATATCTCAAAAACGGCGGCGCGGAGCGCCGCCGTTTTTGGCACACCTGTTCTTGAATCTTTTCCGCACATGTTGTGAAAATTTCAGACCCAGGTCACCTTAGGTCAGGTCACCAGGTCACACCAAGTGACCTCACCTCAGAAAAAAATAAGAATGCTCGTCATAGCTACACCGATTGATCGATTGCCTTGAAACTTTCAGCGATTGATGAGAGCAACATTATCTACAAAATGTTAATCTCGGAATTTTGATATCGGTGACCTAAGGTCAGGTCAATTTTACGACCTCTCCATTATAAGTCAATGGGAGAAAAATGAAAAGCGTCTGTTTTGCACGAACGCTATTCTAGACACTCTCAAACATCGAGATGTAGGTAAAATGGACACACTGAACCGGAAAATGGCAACTGTGACCCCTCGTTATGTCCTCGAGGTCATCTCAGGTCACGAACAGAATCTAACAGTTTTTCGCTAATAACTTCTGATAGAGACGTGCTAGAGCGCTGAAAACGCCTTACATGTGTTCGGCTCGACGTTGCGGATCGACTGATATGCAACATGACCTTTTCCGGTCAGGTCATGACCTTGACCTGAGGTCAAATTTTCAAGTTGACCTTTCAAGGTCAAATTATAGTTCATTCGACGCGTCTCGACGAGAGGAACACGATGGTGGCAAAAGTAATGTCGTGGCTCTTTTGAGTCAAAAGTAATTGCCGAAAAAACGTTTTTCGTAAAACCGGCTATTTTTGGAGTTTTTGCCCTCTGGAGGCTAAACCGTTGACCTGAGGTCAAATCTGAGAACATTACTCAGAAAGGTCTGTAAAAGGGCTATCGAATGCGCTTTTCTGCGGTGCTGTAGCTCTATCGGTTCCCGAGATAGCCGTTGGCAGTTTCCAAAATGTTGAAATAGTGGACATTTGACCTTTGGTGACCTCTGGTGACCTGATCTTTGACCTAACCCAAAAAATGACCGAAGTGTTTTTGGCGTCTGCACCATTCGAACTCGAGAAGTGTCTTGAAAGAAGTGAAGTGAGAAGTGACCTTCAAGGTCATGGGCCGAAGTCAGACAGATCTTATCGTTTTGGTAGATGAGGTGACAGCAACCACGACCAATCATGTTCCATGACAGCCCGGGATCATACAGAATCTCCAGTGACGGACGACGTTATAAGGAAATCGTGTTCGTGTAATTACTTTCCACCCCGTACGTAACTGCATGTGCATTGTGCAATCACCACTGCAGTCACCAATCACAGTTCTGCATGAGCTGTCCGTTTACGCAGCCCAGCCGCGCCCGCTCGTCCGACTCACCGTTTGTGCTGTCCGCCGCTGAACAGACGGCTCCGAGGGCCGCCACCGCGCACCCCAGCCACCAGAGGAACATCTTGCCCTGCATCACTGCCGTCCGGACACTGGCGCACCGGCGCCCCCGGCGCCCCTTTATCATCGGCACGGGGCGCCTTTTTGCGCCGGCCGATCGGCGCTGTCGCCGTCTGTATTCTGCCGAGGGAGCCGAGGCCGCCGATACCCTGGGTATGCCGGGACGGGCCACTGGCCAGTGACTGAGATGAGAAGTTCAGTGACTCCGGTCGGAATTCCCGGAGACTCCGAAAACCTGTCGACCCTGGCTCACACTTCACCCCACAACGTAAACATAAAAAACACATGCAGTAAGTGGGATCCGAACCCACGCTCGGCTACCGTTTGATCCAGGGTATTTTCTGCCCCTGGCTGGCAGAGCACTACACTGAGAACAATATTAACCCTCGCCCTGGCAGGGGGGGGGGGGTCGATGCGACCCCCCCTAAGGTTTTTCGAAGATAGCGTAAAAACGGCGGCGCGCAGCGCCGCCAAATTTGGCACAGCCTATGGGGCAACCTTTTTACATATGACCTGAAAATTTTAGGTCCGGGTGACCTTGGGTCAGGTCACCAGGTCAGAAAAACCGGTACAAGGTCATGGTCAAATTTCAATTTTCTGTTTGCACCTGTCCAACTCACAGTTTTCGACTGATTTCCTTCAAACTTTCAGGATGTGCTAAGTTCACCGAGTTGTATAACATATAGTCCGTTTTTTTTTTAGGTCACTGACCTGAGGTCAGTTAGAGGTCATTACGTCGTAATGTTAAGCCTATGGGAAAATACTAAATTCGGAAAATACTGGAGATATCCGCTTCGTTTTATCACTTTTGTGCTTTGAAACCACGGTACTTAACAGCAGGTCACTTGGTGCTTCTTTGTTTGGTGTACTTATCCATGGGTCAGGTCAAATGAGGTCAACTGAGGTCAAATGACGTTTTTGCCAATAACTTGGCACATAATGACGCTAGATCTTAAAAAATGGTATCATTGTGTTCCTGGTGATGAGCCGAATCAAATGATATGCGATATGATGCAATTAGGTTAACTTGAACTTAATTTATTAAGTTGTTTACTTAAAATTTAAGAAAAACTTTAAGTACACTTAAGCAAGCTAAAAAGTATATCATTCGACGCGCCTTGACGTGCTGAGTTCACTGGTGCTTTTCTTTTTGCTCTATCTTAATTAGATCAAAAGTTATAAGCGAAAAACTTTTGACCTGTTTTTAGCGAAATTTTTACATTTATACCCCCAAAACCCCCCTAAATATTGACCTAGAGCAACCAAATTTGCACAGGGGCGAGAACTCCGGGGGGCCCACCTACCTACCAAATTTGGTGTTTCTAGGTGCCATAGGAGCCAATCGCGAGGGGGGGTCGCATCGACCCCCCCCCCCCCTGCCAGGCCGTGTTATGAAAAATGCCCTGCCAGGGCGAGGGTTAAATCGACCTTTTTCAAGCGAGCCCCACACGTAAGCCAACGGATAAAGTGCCAATATTATTGTGGGAAAAGGTAGTATCAAGCTTCCTCTACAACCTTTCTATCTAGCGTTTTTCGATGCGGAGGCCATAACAGGTCCAAAAAGCATTGGGCGCTGCCCGACGCCCCTCCATTGGGCGCTGCCAAAAGCCCCTCCATGAGAGCACAAGTTCCTGCGCATGCGCACATTGCCTCAACCCTGTACTAGCGTAAATTAGCGATACTGCTCATGGACTCGATCAGCCAATCAGCGTCCCCGATTACATTATTAGATGTCGCTAGCATCATGTAAATCCTGCTTGCGAACACATTTTAAGAATGAAACAGCTGCGCCATTTCTGCCTTCCGTTGATTCCTTCCATCTTAGTATCAACTATACGCTTTTCAACTAGCTTTAGACTACGTTTTAAACTATGGTTAGTATGTTATTTCTGGTACATATATTTTAAAAATAACTGCTTTATGAATTTGGCTTTTCTCTTAAGAATGGAATACTCTATTTTTTCCATATTCAAAAACATATCACCTTCCATGTAAATCATCCAGGTAAAATGGGCGCTTTCTGCGTCGTTGGTGTACCCGTTGTTCTATATACCATGGCTGCATGCACGGTAGGCGATCGCGAAACATAAAACACCGGTCTAGGCTCGCGCACCGGTCTAGCCTCGCGAAACCTAAGAAACTTTTCCGAAAATTGGAAAACAACGCATATAAGTCGACAGTAAATTCATCAAAGATTACGCTTATTGCATTTGCATGGCTCAGGAGTCATTTTTTTTTCGTAGACAAAGGTATCGTTAAAGACAGCGTTCCGTAGCACTCCATAAGGGGGATAATCACAGTTGATTTTTACGCTCTATGAATATTTTGCGTAACGATGAAATTGCTAGGTGTTGAACATCCATTTTGCATGGAAAGTGAAATTTAGACGTTTAGACGATTCCGTCATAAAAAGCAAGTAGACAAAATCAGTTCAAAATGTCTTATAATTAGGTTAACTATTAATTTATAGTCTTTTCTTCCGCCGAACATAACGTTCACTGAATTTACCAAGTCCAGCAAAAAAAAAAAACGTATTACGAGGAAGAACTGAAAATAATGCTGTATCGCTTGGACTAAGACACCATCTATTAGGGGAGCCAGTGAAAATTTGCAGCCACTTGCAGCCCTGGCATCCAGAAACTTTTTTCTTCTAAGGGTTGGCACATGAGCATAGGGAGTAAATGCCCTAAATGGTTATTTCGCAACAGCTCAAAACACCCCGGCGATAGAGCTGCGAGTTGACATACCTGACCTTTTAATATGTGAGATGGTGCTTTTTGCCATGATGAATAGATATAAATATGTAAAAATGATCAATAACATGGCAGAAATGTAAGACTTTTATTGTAAAATAGGCCAAATATGAGAATGAGCTTTCGCTTTACAGCATCATCAGATTCATTATTTTATGACATTTAAAAATTCTAGCTACACACAAAGTCTATCACGCGCTCAATGTTAGGTGGGAATATCGCAATGCAGATACATACATTCTTGACACGGACAATTTCGAACATAAATCTTTCAGCACATATGTAGAAGTGTACAAAGGCAAACAATAGGTTAAAGAAACGAGAGGCACGAATTATATCATTCACATCTAGATATCTGATAGGTAGAAGAGTACTGGGCCGACGAGGAAGCCCGGCTAGCCCGGCGATAGCCTCGTCGGCCCAGTACTCTTCTACCTATCAGATATCTAGATGTGAATGATATCTTTCGTGCCTCTCGTTTCTTTAACCTATTGTTTGCCTTTGTACACTTCTACATATGTGCTAAAAGATTTATGTTCGAAATTGTTCGTGTCAAGAATGTATGTATCTGCATTGCGATATTCCCACCTAACATTGAGCGCGTGATAGACTTTGTGTGTAGCTAGAATTTTTAAATGTCATAAAATAATGAATCTGATGATGCTGTAAAGCGAAAGCTCATTCTCATATTTGGCCTATTTTACACTAAAAGTCTTACATTTCTGCCATGTTATTGATCATTTTTACATATTTATACCTGACCTTTGATGCAAGCTGGATCTTGGGACCTATATACGGCCTTGCTTGGGACACCAACCGCACTTTCAAGTCAGGTCAGGTCACTGCCCTATGACGTCATAAATTAACCTATGCAGCATGCACGGTCCTCGGATGTCGCAACTTTGCAACGCTCTCAGTGCCAGAGTAACTTTCATAGGGAGGTGAAACTTTCAGGACGTCTTATGTCTTCTGTCTGTCCTCTAGAGATCTTACAATCTTTATATCTCGGATTTTTCCTAAATATCACCTAAGGTCGGGTTGGTCACGTGACTTCACCTGTAAGTCAATGGGAAATATGAAAACTGTTATTTTGGCGCCATGCAGGAATGATAAAACAATCGTCTCAAGTACATGGAATTGTTATTTCATTCACTCCTTGCAAGATCTGATGCTTCATTTTTGCATTGTTGACCTTGCATGACGTCATTTATGACGTCAGTAGGGTCATACGCGTTTTTCGTCAATAACTCCCGATCAAATTGCGCTAGAGTCAACAAAGTCACCAATAGACTCCGAAAGACCTGCCAAATCGAATGCTATGCGATATGACCTCGTTCGACCAAATTCGCGACCTGAAGACCTCTGACCTGACCTTGACCAGGGGTCAACACCTTACGGTGGCCTCGCCTGAACAAAAAGTACACCATTCGACGCGGCTGAGCAAGGCGAACACGACGATATCAAAATCGTGGTTCATCGGCCATTTTTTCCGAAGTTATTTGCCAAAAACCAAACCCGCTGCTTGGGTTACGTTATGAAATGGGGCCTTGCCGGGCAAGGTTTACGCTGTTTCATGATATGCTTAAATGGGCAGGGCATCAATGTTTGAATAAAAATTGTTTTTAAAGCAATTCACTATGAAGGTACACACCATTTGAATGTCTTACCCAACTCATGTCGACTGTCGTCATAAATTTTGACCTATCCTCAAAAATATTCATTAGTTATTCGAGTGGTAATAAGGCAAATTGCAAGCTCACCACAGAGCACAAATCCTGAAAAAGGTAGTTCTTATTTGTGCTTATTAGATCTTCAAGAAGGTTGCTCCTAAATATTGTAGTTCTAGCATAAAAAACATGGATGTTATTAAAGGGACATGTTCATGCCTAACATAGGGAATGGAGTTGAGATAGCAGTTTTGCTCCTTATATGCTAAAACCACATAATCCGGAGCCATTCGTCTCAAAAATATAAATTGACAGCGCTAGAGAGCAATTTCGATGGTTTTACCAGATCGCCAAGGTCTTTACCAGATATGACCAGAGGTGTATGACGTTAGCAAGAAAAAGCCTAGATTTCAAGTTAACGGGAACGAATTCTCCTAACTGGTCTTTTTTAAAATTGTGTTCAAGATTGTCCGCAAGCAGCATGTTGAGACGACGCGGGCAGACGGAGCGCGAATCGTCGCAAAGCTCTTCAGAATGCTTGCTTCTGATTTGGTATTATTCTTTGACGTTCCAAGCTGAAGAACTCAATAAGACTTTCCTCATACATTTTGCGCGTTTTTGTTTGCTGGTTGTCAAGGCAAACAAACAAAAGCCAAGATACTAATAAGAAACCAAAAATCCTTTTGCGCGCTTGTTATTTTTCCAGTAGCTTTGCTGTCAAGCAAAGCCGTTCAACCGAAGCCGTTGTTGATAAAGCAAAGCTGTTTTCTAGTAAAATTGTAAGTTACCAGTGAGTATTCGCAATGCATGCTTGGATTTGTTTTTTTTTTAAGTAAATTGAAAGGGATCCAAATTATTTTTTAAATAAAGCACCAGTTCAGCTCTAGGTCATTTTGTCAGCAAAGCAAAAAGGCAGGCAGGCAGACAGGCACGGCACGACACGGCACGGCACAGCACGGCACGGCACCGGATGTGCAGTATTTTTATATATCACTGGCTTTGAATCGGAAATTCTCATTGTTAGTCTTTGATATGCATCTCTGTTGAATTTTTCACAGGTGATTCTCTCGCCTGGACCCGTGAGGACTTGGAACGTTTGGACGTCAGACAGGCCCAGGCCCATGTCACTCCACTTTTGATGACATCATAATGGGGCCTCAGGACAATAATGGTGCAGTGCGCCACAATCGCTTCAAAGCTACTTGCCAACAGTTGCCATTTTTGAAAATATTATTTTGAAAAAAGTTCCAAGTAATAAAAATATTGTAATGAAGTTGTTGAATAAATCGATACCATATATGAAAACTTACTGAAAAATGATTTATTCATAGTAAAAATATAAGCTCGATGCGTTTTTACGTTGCTTTCCTGCAACTGCAGAGGATTTTTAAATCGTCTATATCTTCAAAACGGGCCATTTCTTAGCATATTGCTGCTCTTTTTTATCGCTAGGAAATTAGTTGCACTTTCCAATGACATCAACGGTTGCCGTTGAGCAATACCTATGTGTAGAGTGTCACCAACAATCGTCAAATGAAGTAAGTCATTTTTACGTTGTAAAGGAATGGAGCAGGAAGGAATGGAGAATGGAGCAAAGAATGGAGAATGGAGCACCTTGCGAGCATCAGGGGTGATGTCACTCAGGATCTGTCTCTGATTGGTCGACGGGGGAGTGACAAATTCAAAGCAGGAAACAAAGTTCAAAAACAAGAGAAAAAGTATGCCGATATAAATAAACGAATTAAGGTCCTCATTCGCCGTCTCACAGAAGACATCACAGACAGGCAGGAGTTTCTTCGCGGAGTTGGATACAACATTTCGAAATTCGACGAACGTTTGATAATAAAATCAGAGTCGTGTGTTTCTGTCTTTTTTTTAATATTACGACCTTTTTAGTGACCGATCTGATCTGAACTGAACTTTTCTTATAAAATCCCGAAGAGGTACGGCGTGAGCCGATCTACTAGCCCTTTACAACACTAGTCATTTTACTCATAGCTTTTTTGTAGGACTAGTTACAATCGCACTAGCTATTTTGTGGCACCAGCCCAAATGAGCTAGCTCAAACAACACTAGCTCTTTTGTGGCTAGCTCATTCGTATGGGAATCACCCTGCACATACAAGACGGCTGCTTTCGTCTCCCTGCTGCCAGCGAAGTTGCCACTGCTAATTTCCTTAAAGGGACTATCCCACCTTTAACATGGGGTTTGAGTTGAGATAGCCAAGTTTGCGGCGAGGTTCAGAAACCACTATCTATCTAGGTTGCAACCTCCGCGGCCTCTTGGTGTTGAAGAAATTCGTTCCCTTCATTTGAAAATGGGCCTTGTGCAAGGCCCTATCTTCAACATGAAGCGACCGTTAGTGTGACGTCACCTCGTTTAGTCATTCTGATTTAAATGGGTTTGTTCGTTGAAAAATCGCTTAAAACTTGGTCTGAACTTTGTTGTGGTGCCTACAGAGTAAAAAGAATCAGCTTCATGACAGTAATGTGGCCTGGGGAAGGAGGTAATTTTGGGTTGTGACGTCACATATTTGAAAGTGTGTTTGGAATATGGGAAGCCTTAGATGTTTAATGAAAAATAAATGCCAGAACCGTGTTCCTGGTCATCCAATCTATAAAGTCGGGCACAGTTTAACTGGTTTTAACAACATTTTAGAAGGTGGGATAGTCCCTTTAAATTGGGAAAGAGGTGGCAACCAGAGGGTGCAGGGTTCGGAGAAAAACTGGATGCGTCAACTCGACGTCACAGCTCACCACTTCACTGATTGTCACCCCACGCATGTACGCAGGTGCGTGGTCGTGGATCAGGTGCACACTTTGTCAGCATCCCTATAGCCTCTCCTCGATGTCTATCGAATGGACGCAATCATCAATTGTGCGCCCCTGTTTGAGAAAGTTGACGAGCAGAGCCCCGTCAACATCCCAAAATGCAACCACTATCATCTTGCCGACTAACTTAAAGGGACCATCCCACCTTAACATTAGTTTTGAGTTGAGATAGCCAAGTTTGCGGCCAGGCTCAGAAACCACCATTTATCCTGGTCGCAACCCCCGCAGCTTTATGGTGTTCAAGAAATTTCTTCCCTTTACTTGCAGGGTGGGACCAGCTTAGTCCCTATCTCTTAACCATTAGCGGTTTTTTGATGACGTCAGCAGTCATTTCAACGCCCGCCATTCCTTGAACCCGAGTTTTGCTGACCTTGAGCTCCCTTTTTTATCAACGTGAAATCCGTCGTCGGCGCTGAGAAAGCCTATTGCTTTTCATTTTAATTTGAATATTAGAAGATACCCACCACTGGAACTTGGACTGATATTATACCAAGGCCGAAGATGATCAAGCTGCCTGCTATATCTGGAGCTTGGTGTTCAACTTCAACATGGAATAAAAAACAAAATATCAAAGCAAACTGGATATGGTACTGCAAGTTAAAGTCCAAAGAAATTTGAAGAGCTGACAATTGACATTAATTCTTTTCCTGCAAGGTTTCCATATGGAGATCACAGTCACACCATGAAGAAATATTTTTGATGTTAACAGTTGAAAGGGGATTTATCTTCCAGTTTTGACGAAAGACGCTGCTGACTGTCTTTGGAAAAGGATGTCGGCATGAGGTGTAATTGTGCTTGTGAAGTGGTTATAACTGGTCTTTTCACAGTATTAAATTAAATGTGCCATTGCAGCCAAGTGTGTTATCATGTAAGGTAAAATCAAAACTACAATGTTGGTTTTACGAGCATTGAGAAGGCTGGTAGGTAACACCTGCCTGTGCTCGTAAATCATGCTGCCAGAGTATTCTAAATTAATTTTATCATACACTTTTGTTGTCCAGAATGGTTGCACTATTGTTTGGTATCATATTATTCCATGTAAATATGGTAGTGTAAAGTCTGACCAACATGTTACCAGATTTGAAGCTGTTACGTTACCTAAGTACCTGTTTTTTACTGGCGTGGTGAATGTCACCTGGATTTTGTTTTGAGGTGCAGACCTAGTAACTCTGACTACATGGGTTTGAAGCTATTATCTATTCTGTTTTTACTGGCCTGGTGAATGGCGACTGATGTTGTCCGTGGATGGCACTGAAACAAATTTTGAGTGTTTTGTACAGTGTTTTAATACAATGCTGAGGGCTGAAAGTTGTCTTGTTTAGAGTGGTGAAAGTTCAGGATATGCCAGCCACCATGGTGGGTCAGAGTTAAATGTGTTGGAGTCAGTTCGGCTTCGGCAAGCACACGGATGGGCATACGCATCAAGACCTGCTCTGCCATACTTTCAGCCAATTTTACCTAGGTAAGTCTTTTCTTTTTTCTGCCAAAAGCTATGACATTGTGAATTTCAGCACTGTGGCCTGTGTGTAGCTTTCAGGAAAGCAATTCTAAATAAAGCTCTGATAAAGTGCAAAATCAGCAATGCAGCCTCTATTACATTTTCTACAACATCTTACTTGTTCCTTGCATGGAGAGAAAAATGCAATGTTATGAATTCGTTTATTCACATAATTTGACAAGCATGCAGTTACCTGCTACTATCATTGCACAAAACAGAGCAGAAAACATCAGTTGATCAAACACAAGACATAACAGAAGTTTACAACATAGGGCTCCCGAACCTGCTTCCTCCCACCACAGTTGATGCCATTTCCTAGTCTGGCTTGATGTGAGCACTGAATAGCTGCTTTGTCTAATTACAGCTCACTACCATTCAACTTAAACTACTCTCTTTAAAGTAAGAGTGAGAGCGTTCAGTGTTCATAGCAGCTCGACAGACGACAGACAACAAACATCTTGACAAACCAACCAGTATTTGATTTGGCTAATGATTTATGTGCTTGTTGTATCATGGCCAAACTACTTTAACAGCAATAATCCCTGTTTCATCTTGATCTTGCTTTTATTTCCATTTGAACTCAGATCTTGAAACAATCATCTGAAGTGATATCAGATACTGGCTTCCGTTTCTCTTGAAAGCAAGTTAAAACAACAATGATAAACTAAGGCAGGAGGTGTGAGTTGTGGCAGTAGATTTTTGATTCAACATATGTCAACCTAATATTGCTTGAGACCTCTGTGACAGACAAACAAATATTTATAGTTTTTTGATAGTTTGGATTCTTGGCTTGATTTAGCAGATCAGCTGTGAACCTTGACTTTGAAATCACATAAATGTCATGGTACCCGAACGAATCCTCGCATGACATTTCTTCGTAGCACAATTTTTCGTCCGCATTTCTTCGTCTACAAATATTCGTCGGTGCATTTATTTGTCCCTCAATGCTTACTCTTGCATATATTTGCGTTGAAGAAGAAATGCGAGCCGATTTTCATATACCCTGGTGCGAGACAAAGTAATGCGATAGGTACGAATAAATGCCCTGACGAAGATTTGCAGACGAAGAATTGCGATACGAAGAAATGCCATAAGAATTGTCCTGGAATCCTTTATTGGCCATCATATATTGACCTTGATAAGATAAACGCATCATTCGCGCAATATTTGTCGCACTTTGATACCAAACTATTGCTTCCAAATGCCGACGTAAAGAAAACCTTTATGTGACGTCATAGAAACAGCGGATTTCCCAAAAAGTAAACAAAAATAAAAGTCTTATATCTCGAAAACGGGTGAATATTTTCCGGTAAAATTTGGTAGATGTTCATTTTCGCTCTTTGTGATTCACGCTACATCACTTTTATGCCAATTCATTAACTTTTTTGAAGGTGGGAGGGTCCCTTTAACCTCGTTGCACTCATTTAGTGGCCGTTACTCGGTGTGCTTCCACTTGCGCAATTCAATCACGCCCTTAGTGTCAACGTGTGACACCCGCAATTCCATTACGGTAGCAAGTTATTCAATGACATCTTCTAGATCTTCGATAAAGCCAGGGGCCAAAACCTTCGCGGTGAGCCTCCTTTCGAGCTTACTTTTTCTCTGCGCACTGCAGTCCACAGGCCTCTGTGGGATGTCAGGCGAGATATCCATCGCGAGAAGGGGACGCCGAGGCAGAGACCCACGTGCCAGCCGCAGCGAAAATGCTGCGAAAGCACATGGCTGCGGCCATTCTGGCCGCAGTCAGAATGGCCGCAGCATCATTCTGGCCGCATCAAGGCCCTGTATTTAGGGCCTTGATTCTGGCTAAGTGTCCCCAATTCCTGGACGTAGGGAGAGGGAGAAGCTGATGCTCAGGGCGTTCGATTTTCCTAGATACACCACTACGTCT
Organism: Amphibalanus amphitrite; assembly: GCF_019059575.1. NCBI lineage: Eukaryota > Metazoa > Arthropoda > Thecostraca > Balanomorpha > Balanidae > Amphibalanus > Amphibalanus amphitrite. The sequence continues at coordinate 65,436 of NW_024882864.1, read as the reverse complement.
AGCGACCCCCTGGAAGCGTTCCTCAAGCTGGCCGAAGCGCTGAACGTCGGCCGTGACTAGGCATACGTCTATCGTCAGTGCCTCACTGACATTCCAGTTTGAGACATTCGCCGCCCGCGTAGTCGCGCGTACTGACGAACATCGTGACGTCTGGCTGACAGCTGACGAGCACGGCGTACAGTCAGGGAGGCCAGAAAAGGTGCTACAGACCTAACAGAAGCCCCGTGCAGGGCTGCACCGGGACATCCCAGATGTGATTGAAGTGGCCGAGATCCGCCTCGCGATGTCCAGGTCCCAATCTGACACCGAGCGGGTGGGCAAAACAGCCAAACGCGTCAGCCAGGGCCGCTTTGAGGGGAAGTTTGATGAAATAAAGGACGACATCAAGGACAGGGCCAAAAATAAGTTTTATCATTGAAAACGCCGTGCCCTTGTGCATGTTTTCAGCTGCGCTGGTGGCCAAGAAATGGACTGAGTCGCACCGTTTGAGCCTGAAAAAGACAGCGTCCGATGCACAAAGTCTTAAGGTTAAAGGTAGACTGCCACCTTTTTTTCACAAAACGGTTTTCACTAGAGCTGAGCCACCTATGTCCCAGACTGAAGTCGGTTTTCCGAAATTCGAACCCGTTTGCGAGAAATCGGAGACCAAAGTTCAGTTTGATGCCATTTTTTTAGTCCAAGAAAACCGACATCTCTACTGTTTATCGATAACTTTGAAACATGAATTTTCTTATCTTTTGGTAAATATATGTCAAAACTTTGATTGTTTCGAGATCAGAGAAGAATTTTGGAGTGTCAAAATAAAAGTTAAACTTATATATTCAGTAGTTCATTTTTTCCAAAAAAGTGTGGGAAATGGGGTTTAACATGGGCTAGACCCATTCCAAATGAGCTATGATTTTTTAAATGTTTTACGAACTTAAATGCAAAATAAATTAAACATGGCCAATTTCTTATGAAATCATATATTAGTAAATCATAAAATACCTTACTTTTTCAAATAAAATGTAATAATCTTATGACCTTGAATTCTAGTGATGTGTAAACATTGTTGCTAGACATTAACCGATTGATAATTGTATGATAATCGACAATTTTTTCGCGATTCACGTGATGATACTTTGTCAGGTCAATTCTAAAATTTTGTTTTGTCCAGGGAATAAATCATAGGCCGATCTGAGAAAACTTTTTGAAGGTGGCAGTCTTCCTTTAAAAGGCTGAGCAAGCGCTCGCCCAGGCTGAATTTTATGTTCCACTATGATTAAACATCTGATTGCAGAGTATGCGATAGTCACTGTATCAACACAAATATCGGAGACAATTTCGTCATCCTATCACAACGACGAGGGAATCGGTCGTTTCGCTTTTTTGCGCATGTTCAACATGTAAGGATTTAGTAAAGGTGTATGTTTTATCCACTCTCGGCTCGATTAACCCGCGCCCTGCTGGGGGGGGTGTTTGAACACCCCCCCTTGTGGTTTTTCGCGAATATCTCAAAAACGGCGGCGCGGAGCGCCGCCGTTTTTGGTACACCTTATCATACATCAATTCTACACATGTTGTGAAAATTTCAGACCAAGGTCATTCAAGGTCAGGTCACCAGGTCACTTGAAGTGACCTCACCTCATAAAAAGTTTCAATGTCTGTCATAGCTACACCGAGTGACCGATCGCTTTGAAACTTTCAGCGATTGCTAAGAGCAATAGCATGTACAAAATGTATATCTCAGAATTTTTATATCGATGACCTAAGGTCAGGTCAATTTTGCGACCTCCCCATTATAAGTCAATGGGAGAAAATTGAAATGCGCCTCTTTTGGATGAAAGACATTATACACACTCCCAAACACCGAATTACAAGTGGTTTAGACACACTGAACTTGAAAATGGTGTCCGTGACCCTTGTTTATGCCCTGAGGTCATCTTAGGTCACGAATGGTATCTAACAGTTTTTCGCAAATAACTTTTGATAGAGGCATGCTAGAGCGATGAAAACGCCTTAGATGTGTTCAGCTCGACGATACGGATCGACTGATATGCAACATGACCCTTTCCGGTCAGGTCATGACCTTGACCTGAGGTCAAATTTTCAAGTTGACCTTTCAAGGTCAAGTTATAGTTCATTCGATGCGTCTTGACGAGAGGAACACGATGCCGGTAAAAGTAAGCTCGTACAAGGCTTGGGTCAAAAGTTATTGCAGAAAAACTGTTTTCGAAAATATCGGCTATTTTTGCAGTTTGTGTCCCCTGCAGGCAAAACCGTTGACCTTAGGTCAAATCTGAGAGAATTACTCAGAAAGGGCGTTAATAGGGCTATCGAATGCGCTTTTCCGCGGCGCTGTAGCTCTATTGGTTCCCGAGTTATGCGTTGGCTTCTTGGAAATTTTCGACATTCGACCTGGAAATCGGCGAAATTTTGCCTTCAATGACCTCTGGTGACCTGACCTTTGACCTGACCAAAAAATTGACCGAAGTGATTTCGTCATTATTTTTGACGCTCTTTCGAACGCCGCCTTCCGCGTATCGCTACGTGGCCCAGGAGCCGAGTTACAAGGGGGGGTGTTCAAACACCCCCCCCCCAGCAGGGCGTGGAAATCCAGGACCCCCAGCAGGGCGCGGGTTAAATTGCATTCGCTGGGTGGCTGCGCACTGCGCAGCTGTCATGATTTCGAGCACGGTCGTCAAGTTGTTTCGGAATCAGGCGAGCCCCTAAGATTTGGACGAAACTTGGTCACTGGATAGTACGTAACGTCCTGATTGCGATGCACCCAAAATCTAAGCTCGGCCCGCCATATTTACGAAGTTACGGAAGTTTGAATTTCAAGGTCATTTGGGCAAGCCCCTGTGATTTCCGTCAAAATCGGTATACAGATATACTACATCCTTCTCATTACAAATATAATAGTGAAGCTCGGCCCGCCATATTTTTTAAGTTGCGCAGTCACCAAGTTACGGAAATTTAAGGTCATTCGTTGAGCCCCTGCGATTTTCGTCATAAATTCTATGCGGACACATTATATGCTCCTCATTACGAATATCGTAAAAGCCCAGCTCGGCCCGCACTATTTCAAAAGTTACTGAGGTTTGAAACTCACTGAAATTTAAACATCTGTAACTTTTGAAATAGTGCGGGCCGAGCTTAATTTTTATGATATTCGTAATGAGGAGCATGTAATGTGTTCGCATACAAATTTTGACGAAAATCGGAGGAACTCGCCCAATGACCTTGAAATTCCGTAATCTTGTGACTTTGTGACTCCGTAACCTGAAAAGTATGGCGGGCCGAGCTAAACTTTATGATATTTGTAATAAGGAAGATGTAATAGGTCCGTATACCAATTTTGACGGAAATCGAAGGGGCTCGCCCAATTACCTCGAAATTCAAGCCTCCGTAACTTCGTAAATATGGCGGACCCAGCTCAAATTTTGTGATATTCGTAACGAGGAGCATCTAATGTCCGTACTCTGGACCGACTGAAGTATTACCGCATTTGCTGATGGCAAGTTGCAGCTCCTTCTGTACAAATGGTTGATTGTAATGCTCTGTGTTGTCAGAGTCGAAGTGGAGTGTTGAAAGTATGCTGTTGAGTGTTGTGTTGTTGCTCTGTGTAGATGGTGTGAGCTGATACTCGAGCTTAATGGGCTGCAAACTGGTTTGCGACGTCGTAAGGTGTGTTGTATTGTATGTTTTCAATTGAGAGATGGGGTATTTAAAGTTAGGTTTACGTTTGAGTTTAAAGCATCTAATAAGGTTCCATATATCTCACTAAGGGGGGCAAATCTGTTAAATTTACTTGAAAATTCTTTCCACGCCTCACGTTTTGCTTTAAAGATTGTCATTTCAGCATCATATCTAGCTTGTTTGGATTCTTGTTCATATCTAGGCGTGAGGTGTCTCTGGAAGGCCCTGAGCGCTCTGCTTCTCCGAGCGACCGCTTTCCTAGTCATCATTCCACCAAGGTGCATGTTTCTGATCCGTCCGTCCTGTATTACAAGGTATATTATTAAAAGCAGCTTGCGATATTACGTTTAGTACTCTATCTATCTCTATATATTCAATTTCTGTTTCAATTAGATTTTCATCTACGAACTCTTAAAAGTTATTCCAGCCTGCTTTCTTATATCTCCATTTTGGCATAAATAATTCATGTTGTATTGAAAGTGCTCTTATTATATGAATGGGAAAATGGTCGCTAAAATCAGTATAAATTTGAACTTCTGGTTTAAAAATACGCGCTATTCCAGGTGTTGATATAACAAGGTCAATTACTGACTGGGTGTGTCTCAATTGAAAGACTGTGGCGTGCTGGAGTAGTGTCGTTGAGAAAAACCAGCTGCTGCTCGTCAAATAGGGTGTTGAGTATGTTTCCTCGAGTGTTGTTCGTGGAGCAGCCCCATGCTACGTGATGAGCATTAAAATCTCCCAGTATGAGGGTTGGCGTAGGTAGTTGTTAAAAAAAAATTGTCAATTTCTTTACTAGGGATGACATTTGTTGGAGGAAGGTATATCGATACTACGTTAATACTTTGTTGTGCAAGTTGAACATTAGCTGCTACAATAATTAAGCGTCGAATCTACGTTAAATTGATAGTGAAGCAGCCTGTTAGATATATAGAGTGCCGTGCCACCTCGGCGGGGTTGTTCGTTTACGTTATTTAAGTAGGCTGAGTAACCCGGCAAAGTAAAAGTATAGTTCTCAGCGTCTGAATCAAGGAAGTGGGTTTCTTGTATTTCAGGTATCAATGACTTTTTGTCGGTTATATATTCTCGGAATTCTCCCCAATGAGATACAAGTGAACTCGTATTCCATTGGAGAATGAATTCCTGTCTGGTATTATTCATGTTTGGTGATTGAGAGTTTTAGAGTGTAGTTTCACGGAGCACCGGGGAGTTTTGGGTGGTGGATGGAGTTCGGGACCGCGAGCTGCTCCTGTTCACTGTGCGGTTGCGCAGTCTCAATGGCTGCTCCGAGTCCGAGTCCGGAATACCCGTCAAAGTTGTATTAGCATCCCCTTCGGGGTCACTGATCGATGCTTCCACTGTCAAGGCTTCTGACCGTGGGGAAAAAGGAAGATTCCGTGTCATGCGCCGCTGTATCGTTTGTGTCAGCGTGATGGCGCCGGGACGGGGTCGGCTTTGACTGCCCCTGGTCAGGGTTCGTTTGAGTTTGAGCGCGCTCTGCTCGCTCTGGCTCGTCGGGTCGGGTCGGGTGGGTGGCAGATGATTGAGGGTCAGCTGCGTTTGGGACGTGGTCCTGTGCTCGCTCAGCGTGCTCTGGACGGCTGTTGGGAAGAGGTGGCCAGTCAGCCCTGTCACTTTGACTGGGTTGACGCTGTATGCGCACCACCCTGCGACCTTGATTTTGCTGCTCTTCCCGGTTGGGGTCGAGCCACTGCTGCGTGCGTCGCACGCGTGGCGGCAGTTGTGGGAACTCCTGTTCCTCGGGGGGCCAGATGGGACGGCTGGGCCGTGTCCCTCGAGCATGGTGCTCCTCTCTGGCACGGGCTTGTTGGGTTTGATGGGCCTCGGCGGAGTACCTGCGAATGGGGCATCGCCGGTCCCAGGCAGGGTATATAGAACAACGGGTACACCAACGACGCGGAAAGCGCCCATTTTACCTGGATGAGTTACATGGAAGGCGATATATTTTTTGAATGTAGAAAAAATAGAGTATTTTTATTATGACGAGTAAAGTAAAATTCAAAAAGCAGTTATTTTTAAATTATATGAACCACAAATAACATACTAACCATAGTTTAAAACTTAGAATAAAGTTAGTTGAAAAGCCTATAGTTGATACTAAGATGGAAGGAATCTATGGAAGGCGGAAATGGCGCAGCTGTTTCATTCTCAAAATGTGTTCGCAAGCAGGATTTACGTGATGCTAGCGAATCTATTAAGGTAATCGGGGACGCTCATTAGCTGATCGAGTCCGTGAGCAGTATCGCTAACTTACGCTAGTACAGGGTTGAGGCAATGTGCGCATGCGCAGGAACTAGTGCCCTCATGGAGGGGCTTTTGGTACCTCGGGCAGCGCCCAATGCTTTTTGGACCTGTTATGGCCTCCGCATCGAAAAACGCTAGATAAAAAGGTTGTAGAGGAAGCTTTAGGCTACCTTTCCCCAAAATAATATTGGCAATTTATCTTTTAGCTTACGTGTGGGGCTCGCTTGAAAAAGGTCTATTTAACATGCAAACCCTATGGGGTAGTAGTTTTTGAGCGCCCATTTGGCCTAATGCTACCAACTGTTACTGGCTACCCCTGGTCCCAGGCGGGATGGTCTCCGCCACAGAAACAACAGGTGCAGCTCGCGGCCTCGCATTGCTCTGTGGGATGCTGCTCCGCACACCTGCCGCACGCCGGGATGCGGCGGCGACAGTTGTGGGTGTTATGCTCGTCCCAGCACTTTTGGCAGAGAGGCGGGGGTGGGACCAAGGGATCCACCTTGACTTAGGCGTACCCGCACTGGATATGAGTGGGACTGGGGAGCGCCCCGCCCGCGAAGCTGACTTTGATCGTTGGATTTGGTCCTCGCGTCGCGAGGCTCCTCGAGGACATGCGTTGCACCCGGATGACTTTTTGGTTAGAGTTCCTTCAGTAGGTCATCGTTGGATATGTCCGTCAGTATTTCGCTGCGGATCACTCCGTGCACGCTGTTCAGGTGCACTGCCACTTGGACATTAACCGCTTGACCCAGGATGGACTTGGTCTCAAGGGCTTTTTCGTTTGGTCAAGATCGTGGGTTTTGATGAGCAGACCTCCCGACCGGATCGGCTTAGCGTCCAGGACGGGGCCGAACGGCCGGTCAACTTGGCGGGCGAGCGCGAAGGGGTTCGTCCGTTTAAAGTCAGAGTTGTCAAGTTAAGTTGCCAGGAGGAAGCAAGCTCCCTCCGGCGGGTTTTCGTTTAGTTCAAGGATGGCAGGGGGCTCCTTCCCCTCCCGATCCATGACCGTTACTTAACGGTCCGACTTGTTTCTACTTAGACACTATTGTAAAAAAGATTTGGGCGGAGCGGGCCGGCTTGCCGGTTACCGCGGAAAACCCGACTCACTGCGAGAAGGAAAGATGAGCGATGGGGGAGGGGGAGGGGGTGACAAAGAGTCTCCCGAAGAGTGGGTGATAGAAAAGAAGAAAAAGTCGACCTTTCCTAAATTACCTACCTAGTTTTAACTACGCATATAGGGCTGAAGGCCGGGCACAGGCGACCGGCACCAGTTGGTGCGCGGATAGCACGGCGAACCGTGTGCGCTAGAGGTCTGCACCGGCCGGCTGCAGCCGCGGCTGGCTGCATCCCCACGGCTATGGGGCGGGGCGGCTACAAATATTTCCAAGAGCACGGCTACGGCTGTGGCCACGGCTGTGAGATTTCAAGCTCAATCTTATATACTGAAATATAAAATTATAAATGCTTTAACTTACATTCTGATGAGCAGTCTAACCCGTGAAAATAATGCCAAAGGATGCCCAGAAACAATGGAATTGGTGAAGCCTATGCAAACCTGAAATGGTTTTATCATTTGCCATCATAAATAAGGGAACTTGCACACCTGGTACAGATGACTGAGTACCTATATCAATTGTTCCTTCAACACCATCAGCTTGACAACTTAGAAAATGCACCCATGTTGCATAGTCATGTCCCTTTCAAATCAATCTTACCTGGTCATTAGGAGAGCACCTTACAGCTATTAAAGACAGGCGTTCAGTCGTTCTTTCAGGCAATTCAAAAGAGATTTTGATTGAGATTCAAAAGATATGTGTACTGTTAAGGAACTACGGCTTGTACTAGCATGATAAAAGGGTCGTAAAATTTGTGTTTTGGAGCTGTGTTTTGACAGATTTTTTTTTTTTGCAAATTTTCGCCGCGCTTCGCGCCGCCGATTCATAAACAGGTCAATAAGAGAGATCGCTATTGTATGCCACTAAGGCATTAGGCTAAAAGTGCGGTAACAATATCAACTTCTGGTTTTTTCAAGTCGGTCGATACGCCCCCCCCCCCGCCAGTAAGAAATCCGTGGCGACGCACTTGTATGGGTGGATTTAACTAAAACTACTGAGCCGAGTGACTTACAACGATAAAGCTTCATCTTAGAAACGACGAAGATAAAATGCCTCTTGATTTCGATATACCCGCTCCCCCTCCCCCGGTCGTCAGAATTCATCCATCAGACCCGGCATGTCGGCCAACCTGTAACCCCCCCCCCCCCGCACAAAAAAAATCCGCCTAGATTCTCCCTTGCCCTCTGAGAGAGGAGGCCCCCGGGATCTTCTGCCCCCCTTGGCCAAATCCTATGTACGTGCCTGCAGCTATTTCGTGCATTTTGGGAGTATTCGTGTGGCTAAACGACCTACAATTTAAAAAATAAAATTATGCTTCCAATGATATGCAGAATGTGGGGGTTTTGCGAAATACTACAAAATAAATTGTTCTGTGATGGTCCTGCTTTACCGATCACGATCGCCTACTTTGTCGATACCGCTATCGTGGCCCTAGAAGTAGTCGAGGTGGTCCCTGAAACAGCCAAAAGGGATCTTTTAAACAGTCTACAATCTTTACACAAAAACTTGACCCTTCCGAAATGAAGTGGGTGATCGGTGAAAAATGAGTACCTATATTTTAGGAAAGTGAGTGTCCCTCTAAGGAGCCCCTAAAACAGCTTGCCAAACTAGGGGATAGGAATCTAAATACTGAATCAATCAAGAAATTGAATCTCTCATCAGCCAAGTATAAGAAGAGCATACATATACCGTTTTAGTGGCATCACTTTGCATTTGAAAAGAGCGGGATGGAAAAGAGCGGGCGTGGGATGGTGGGCCGCTGCTGGTGTTTCATACAGTTTTATTGTTTGCTTTTGTTTGCCTATCATGTGATACTGTATTCCTCAGTTTCACAGACATATCATTTTTTATACTTTAAGTCATTTTTTTACTTTAGTTTTATTCCTTGTTTGCAATCATGTGTTTGCCTGTTTCTGTCTGAGGTTAACTTGTTGGAGGTTGTTGAATTGTCATAATTAAAGTCAGCATATATTTGTTTTTGTTTGTACATTGCCATAAGGTGAATGAATTGAACCTTTTGCACTTAGCTGATACATACGTCCATATTCGTTTTTTCACTTGTCACTCGCTGTCGCCGCCCATCGTTTTACCAGCATGTGCTGTGTTGCAGTAGCTGCCGCCCTTTAGTGCCCTGCTGCCGCCGTTCAGCCCGGGGTGCCCGTCTGCCGCGCTGCCTTCCCGCCTGACTCGGCACCAGTGGTGGTGACTAGCAGCCGGCCGCTCTCATCGTCCAGACCAGACTCTCTCGGCTCTACTCCGGCGCAGGCTAGTGCACCTCCAGCCGCTCACAGTCCCAAAATCCCTCTCATCATCCTCACTGAAAACTTTTTTACCATTTCCTGAAGGGTAAACCCGCCATAGCATGGTAGCTTGACACACAGACGTTTTTTACCACCTTCCAGATGGTAAATTTTACTCTTTCATGAAGAGTAAACTCGCCAGGGAGGGGTAACATGACACACAGACGTTTTTTACCATCTTCTAAATGGTAAACTCTTTTGATTTACTCTTGTCTAAAGTGTAACATTTTTTGGGTTACACTCTTTGAAAGGGTAAATCTTTAACGGAACCCTTTTTTAGGGAGTAACCTCTGTGCTTTACCCTCCTACAGAGAGTATATTCTTATGGCCTACCCTTTGTCACATGGTAATGTTTACTCTTTCCTTTAGTGTAAACCCCCCAGAGGATGGTAACAGACCCACAGACGCTTCCTTCAGAAGCTTCACGAAGCTTCTGTTAACCGGAGCTCACCAACTAAAAAAAAAATGTTTCAAGAGCAACAATGTAGGTATATTTGGCTTCCGTACAAACAATACGAGGGGCACACCAACCATGAACATTGTGAGACTCTTCACTTATTCATACAAATTTATACAAAGCGTTCAGCAATGCACAAGCGGTAAATAAACACCACGATACAACTTGAATGCAATTTGAATATGAATACAAGACATTCAGCGCCCTCATATTGGATTAGGCAGAGCGCACAATATTTGAAGTGAGCGACGGCGTTCCTGGGTGGTCGCCCGTCTGCGTAAGATAATGAGACTGGATCACTACAGTGCAAGGCTTTTTCAAAGTCACCAACAAAATGCATAAACTTGTAGCATCACAACAAAATTAATGTACGTACTCACAACACTAGGCCACGTGGCCGTGCACGGGGTCCTGTTAACCAGGTCAAATTAGCACCACTCAACGGCACGCAATGCTCTAGCACATCGGTACTTACAATAAAATGTCCACAGAGGCTCTATAGGCGATGAACAACACACAAGCACAATCACCAACGGCCACGCCGCGCGGCACCGACACTGCTCACATCCGCTCTCGGAGACCAACGGCCGAAAACTGACAGATGCGCGCGGCCTTCAAACCGCAAACGGCCGATCTCGTTTCTGATTGGCTGATTGTTTCCATTTCAAATATCATCTTCACGAGGGTAAACAAGATCCACGCATGAAACGACTATCTGTACCCGAGTCACGATACCTAGGAGGAAAGAGTTTTCGTGATGTTCTGGATCGCGAGAGTAATATTGACATTTACATGGTAATAATACTCTTCGCTGGCGAATAAGTTCATATTAACCACGTACCGTTACTATGCACATAATGGTAGCAGCGAGTTACCCTTTCAATATACTATTATCTTGCGGGTTTGATGAAAATGAACTCTCCAGGAGGTAGTAAAAAAGTTTTGAGTGCTCCAAGAACCTTACAAAATGCCTTTTGCACAATCACCTATAAGATTACAAATAATAACTTTAGTCCAGCCTGCCAGTCATGGCGTGTTCCCCACACTGACACTAACGAACTCGCAATGGTCACTAAACAACCTTTACAAAAACATTAGAATTATGCTAGTCATTGGTGGAGTTGAAACAAACCCTGGACCAGAATTGTTTGACCACCTCAACATTGCTCACATAAATATAAACAGTATCACTGCAGGGGATAAAAAACAAGAGCTTATGCAATTTGTAAGCATGAATAATATAATGCTATGCGCTCTTACCGAAACAAAACTTGATGATACGGTCTCTCCTTCGTTATACCAGCTTGATACTTACCATGCCCCTTTCGTTCGTCACAGAGATAGAAATGGAGGAGGAGTTGCATTATATGCTCACGCTTCGTTACCGATAAAGAGACTTAGAGAGCTAGAGATCGGAGACGAAGAATGGATCTGGGCTAAAGTCTCGGTGCATAAACTTAGTTTGGTAATATGCTGCATATACCTACCACCAAATCAAACAACAGCCAGGTTACAACTGTTTATTGAGCGAATGACTGAAAGCGTTTCACTTGCACAGACCCACTCACCCACAGCTATAATAATATTAGGGGATTTCAACGCTGGAAATATATATCTAAATAGTACTCAACACAAGCACAGCGGCATCACAAACTTTGATCACCAGCTCAACAACACTTTTAACATGCTAGACATGAAGCAACTCATATCACAGCCAACACGCATAACTGACAACGTTAGTAATCTGAGAGACCTAATTTTTACCAATAATACTGACATTATTCTACACAGTGACACGCTCTCAGCATTCTCAACTTTGGACCACCTTCCTGTAATCACATCACTGCGTACAACACACAGCTCATCAAACACTGACGTTACGTTTAAGACAATCTGGGACTATACGAGACTTGATGCTGATCTTTTTACCAGACTTCTTATAGACACGGACTGGGATCATATTATCGACAACGACGTAGATATAGCAGCGGAACAATTTACATCTGCCATCTTAAAAGCCGCCGAGACATCAATACCACATAAGATACCAGTGAACCAGCGTAAAAAACCATGGGTGACATCAGAATTGATTAAACAAATAAGAAAGCGTGACAGACTCTTCAGACGAGCTAAACAGACCCAAACCACTTACGATTGGGAAAGGTGGAAATATCAGCGTAACATCGTAACGGCGGTAAACAAACGACTAAGACAAACCCACATACAAAGCCAAGTTCAGAAACTCTTAGAGCACAAACAAGACCCGCACAAGTACCACCAAACACTTCGCAAATTAACAGGCAGGACAGTTGACAACATCATTCCACCGCTAGAAACGACTGACGGAAAAGTACTGACAGACGACTATGAAAAGGCGACATTGCTAAACGACTACTTTGCCAGTCAGGCAAAGCTCGACATTCCAAATTCGCACACCGTACCAGTGGACAACATAAGACACACGCTGATTCCTACCCTCGGTACAATTGAGACAACTGAGAGAGAAGTCCTACGAATCTTAAACTCCCTTGACTCTAATAAATCCACGGGCCCAGACAAAATGCCAGTAAGAATATTAAAACTATCTGCACTCATCATAGCAGGCCCACTTTCGAAATTGTTTAACAAGTCTCTCGCTTCTGGAATTTATCCTTCAACGTTTAAACAGGCTAATGTAAAACCTATATATAAAAATAATGGATCACCATCTGATTATACCTGCTACCGACCCATCAGTCTTTTATCTTCACTCTCAAAAGTTTTTGAAAAAATTGTCCACAAACGCATTTATGATCATTTAACAGAACATTCCTTATTGACTGACAAACAGAGTGGATACCGGAGAAAGCATAGCACAGAACAACAGTTACTTTATTTGACCCATAACATGCACAAATCACTCGACTCAGGACATGACTTCACAGTAATTTATCTGGACATATCAAAATATTTCGACAAGATCTGGCATCGAGGACTATTACACAAATGCAAACACGACTTTGGCATAACTGACTCACTGTTAAATTGGTTGACTTCCTACCTAAGTGACAGACGACAACGAGTACAAATAAATAACACCTTTTCGAACCAACAAATTGTTAATGCTGGCTGTCCTCAAGGTACTGTACTCGGACCCCTCTTAGCCTTAATGTATCTTGACGGACTTCAACAAAACATTGACAATGACATTCTACTCTTTGCAGACGACACATCTCTTCACGCACCGCACTCAACGACAGACATTCACGATGTAGAACTTTCACTTCAACGCGACCTTAACAAAATATATGAATATGGTCGAGAATGGGCAATCACATTCAACACAACAAAAACAGTCCAGCAAACATTTTCACGTAAAAATAATTTCATAACACCGCGTCTCACATTTGGTGGGAATCCCATACCCATTCATGAAAATCACACCCACCTGGGATTGACATTCTCCAATGACCTACATTTTCACCATCACATCAACAAAATTTGCAAAAAGGTCAACAAAGCATTAAGCCCACTATATCCAATTGCACAATACGTACCCAGGCCCATTCTCGACCAAATTTATAAGACATATATCAGACCACACTTCGACTATTGCGACACAGTATACGACGGACATATCACGACACACGACGCCATGCGACTCGAGAGACTACAAAACAGAGCGGCAAGACTTGTGACAGCAACCTTATTTAGGACACCAACGGACAAGCTTTTACTCGACTTAGGGTGGGATAGACTATCGACAAGAAGACGCATGCATAAAATAACACTTTATCACACATTTAACGGTCACGACGAGCATATACCACACTATATAAAAATGATAATGCCACACACACGCGCTGAAAATACCGGACGAATCTTAAGAAACGCCAGTGCACACACAACGACGCCTAGCCGCACCACTTCTTACTACAGTTCATTTTTTCCATCGACAGCTAAATACTGGAATGATCTCCCTGAGTCCATCCGATCCCTGACACGAACATCCTTCAAAAAGACGATTTCTGAGCGGCTGGGGGTGACCAAGCCTCCAAAATTTTACATAACTGGGTCTAAATTAGGAAATACTCTGCACACAAGACTAAGAACCGGAATGAGTCGCCTTAACTCCCATCTCTTCCAAATTCAAAAAAGTGAAACGTCTGTGTGTGCTTGTGGCTTTCCAAACGAGAACGTTCGGCATTACATTCTAGACTGTCCATTATTTGAACCACTAAGGCTTGATTTGTTTCAAACTATATACGATCAATTAGGTATTGAGTTCAATGTAATTTCTCCAAAACAAAAACTTGACATTCTGATTTACGGTGAGACTCTGGACGATGAGAGCGGCGGCGTAGTCGCACATCTCTTTCAAAAATTCATTTTAAAATCGAACCGATTTACAGCTCACTGAACAGTACGACATTGACCTAGGGGATCAGGCCGCGGTTGGTCGTGGCGCTCCGGGCTGACCGTGCTGTGGCTCGCGCACGCTGCTCTACTGCTCGGTGTCTGTCGTGGCGGCGACAGCCAAATCGTATGCTTTATGTTACGCCTGTCAATGTTTTTCTTTAGCTCATGCTTAGAATCTCATCTGGCTGGAGTTTGTTTTCGTTTGTTTGCATTTTCTTTCAGAGTGATGCTTAAACTCAAGCGCTCTGCGCTTTTGCATCCCTCTGCCTCATTCTTCCGGAATCTTTCTGTCTCTGCTAATAAACATTGTGTGTGTGTGTGTGTGTGTGTGTGTGGAACATGCCTGTAAACACTGTAAAATGCCTGGTTGCAAAACGTTGAGCCAGAATATAAATACATACGCCTTATTTTATAAGCCTGAACTTGGATCAAGGGGGAGAGATTAAAGGGACCCTCCCACCTTCAAAAAAGTTAATGAATTGGCATGAAAGTGATGTCGCTCGGTTCAGAAAGAGCAAAAACGAATATCTACCAAATTTCATCCAAAAATATTCACCGGTTTTCAAGATATTAGACTTTTACTTTTGTTTACTTTCAGGATCTCCGCTGTTCCTAGCGACTTTATTTGAAAGTGCGGCATTTGTTGCGCGCAAAGCAGCATATACCACCGCGTGCTACAAAACGTTTTAGTCAAACATTTAACGGACGTTCGAAAGCCTGATGACGTCATCAGATTCCCGTAATGGTTAAGAGATAGGGACCACGCTGGTCCCACCCTGCAAGTAAAGGGAAGAAATTTCTTGAACACCATAAAGCTGCGGGGGTTGCGACCAGGATAAATGGTGGTTTCTGAGCCTGGCCGCAAACTTGGCTATCTCAACTCAAAACTAATGTTAAGGTGGGAGGGTCCCTTTAAGTCATATCACTCAAGTCATAGACCCGTTTTCACCACCACGGTCCACGCCCCCCCCCCCCGCGGTCAACACCTTTTTCACTGCTGGTTTTTTCCTCCCCCCGGTAAGCACCTTTCGTCGCCTCCCCCTACCTGCGTCCGGGTTTCAGCCCCCCCCCCCAACCTTTTTTGCGATCCTACACCCCTGAACGTCTAGATGATTAACAAACTGTTAAACGTCTAGCAGACATTTCATCTAGTATGAAATATGTCGTATTTTTAAATGAAATGTATTTTTGACCTTTAAAGGGACTATCCCACCTTTAACATGGGGTTTGAGTTGAGATAGCCAAGTTTGCGGCGAGGTTCAGAAACCACTATCTATCTAGGTTGCAACCCCCGCGGCCTCTTGGTGTTGAAGAAATTCGTTCCCTTCATTTGAAAATGGGCCTTGTACAAGGCCCTTTCTTCAACATGGAGCGACCGTTAGTGTGACGTCACCTCGTTTAGTCATTCTGATTAAAATGGGTTTGTTCGTTGAAAAATCGCTTAAAACTTGGTCTGAACTTTGTTGTGGTGCCTACAGAGTAAAAAGAATCAGTTTTATGACAGTAATGTGGCCTGGGGAAGGAGGTAATTTTGGGCTGTGACGTCACAATTTGAAAGTTTGTGTTTGGAATATGGGAAGCCTAAGATGTTTAATGAAAAATAAATGCCAGAACCGTGTTCCTGGTCATCCAATCTATAAAGTCGGGCACAATTTAACTGGTTTTAACAACATCTTAGAAGGTGGGATAGTCCCTTTAACCCGCGCACCGACGGGGGGGGGGGCGGATATCCGCCCCCCCTGAGGTTTTTCGCGAATAGCGGGAAAACCGCGGCGCGTAGCGCCGCGAAATTTGGTATGACTATTCCCTTATCAATTTTACACATGGTGTGCAAGTTTGAACCTCCTACCTTTCAAGGTCAGGTCACCAGGTCACTTTGAATGACCCAACCTCAAGTCACTTTTTTGCAACTTTGTCACCGTGCCAGAGCTACAGTAGATGTCGGAGGCCTTTGAAAGTCGCAGGATGTTATTAGGTCATTAGTAGCTACAATTTGTATATCTCGGAATTTTGATATCGGTGACCTAAGGTCAGGTCAATTTCGCGACCTCCCCATTATAAGTCAATGGGGGAAAAATCAACTCCCTGTTTTCACCACTAAAACGGGTCGGAATGGCCCCATATACCATGCATGACTTCATATACGATCAACCTTCACTACCTTGAGGTCTGTTTTGCTGTTGGGCAGCTGTGAGGTCATGTGACGTCATCAAAGGTCACCAAAGGTTTTTGGCCAATAACTCCGTACAGGAACAAGATACAGACGCGTGGATGGTCTCATTGTGTTCAGCTCGTCAAGACGCATCGAATGATATACATGATGACCTCGAGGTCACGTGACCTGAGGTCAACCTTTGACCTTGACCTTTCGAGGTCAACATATATATCATTCGATGCGGATTGACGAGAGGATCACGATGATGCCCTTAGTTTGTTCCTATCTTGACTAATTCGAAAGTTATTCGAGAAAAACTCTCTCCATATCTAGCGCCGCCATTTTGACTTTTTCGACCCCTGTGACGTCATCTTTGACCTGACCTGAAAATGACCTTAGTAAAAATTGTAGATCTTGACCGTGCGTATCCGATGCCGTTTACCGATTGTCGCTATCTTGCTTCGTTCTCGAGATCTCAGGGGGGGGCGGTCATCCGCCCCCCCCCGTCGGTACTAAGTTGGCGCAGACCCCCGTCGGTGCGCGGGTTAAGCGCCCGAAAGATATCGGCGGTACGGGATAAGATAATTAAACCCTCACATCTTTTAGCCTTCCCATTTCCGCAAACAAGTATTCGATACTTTTTGCGAACTGCAGATAAGACTATCAGTTTGATTTGAGCAAATCCCTGGCTTTTTAAACGCACTGCGTTGTGCACTTGCAGTGTCCTGACCAGCCCCTAGAAGGCAGACTGTGCCGCAATGCCAACGCCGACGGCTGTGAACCCAGCCAGCTCGGCACCACGAGCTTATCAACTCGGCTGTCCCAGCATTGAGCAGAGCGATCCTGAGAGCACCGGGAAAGCTGCTTCACTAGCTCCGGCCAAATTAACTCGCATTGCCATTCTGAAAAAAAAAATTGTCTTATAAAGTCGTTACGGTTTTACGGAAATAGGTAAAATTGCTCTTAAAAACGCTAAACACCCCTAAAAATGAAACCACAATGTCGGAATTCCTTAACAGCCTAACTACCACATGCTGTACAATTTTTCAAATGGAAGTTAAAGTTGCCATTTTGTAATGAAATTCACGTTTTATTGATTTTGAAGAAAATTACGAGGGGGAGGGCTTTGAAAATTGGCAACGGATTAGTTCCTCCAAAGACACATGAATAGAGGCTAGAATTATTCCATTCACTTTTGTAAGATATCGTACAGGTGGTGGCGGCGAAATTACACTGCCGGCCAAATTACCCCATCCTCCCCTATTTAGTGGTCACCCTTGTCACGTGCCGCGTGCGTATCCAATAAAGTCGGTACCCTCTCACGGTGCCCCCCCCCCCCCGCGCACGTGTCCGCGCGCCGGGGGGAGGGGTAGGGGCGCCGACGCAGCTCCACGGGCGGCGGCGAGCCCCGAGGCACAGTCGGGGCGGCAGCTCCGACCGTACAGCAGCTCCGACCGCACAGCACAGCGGCGGCAGCTGCGACCGCCCGGCCGCTCTCAGGTAGGCGCAGCTCAGCGCGGCGGGAGGGCACTGCGGACTGGGGGAGGCTGCTCTGAGGCCGGCACAGTTTGCACTACCTGGGCCCGATTTCACCAAGTGAATATATTCTTGGTGTACTTCGGAAAAGTACACCGACAAAGTACGACGATAATACTATTCGGTTTCGCCACAGGAATATATTCAATACGCCCGCTTTATACGTACTTTGGGAGCCACCGGCGCGCATGCATATATCTTTTCTTGTCGGGGACATGCAGTCACTATATTTTTCCGTATTTAAAGTCGACGAGCTTAAATGCTCAGATATACAATATTATGGAAAAAAAATCTATATAGCTACGCTAATTGGTAAGAATGAAATTTGCTGATCATACAAGAGGAAGTACCTAAACAAATATTGCTAATAATGCTCTTGATTTTTGCTGGGAGCAT
This sequence comes from Amphibalanus amphitrite, assembly GCF_019059575.1. Lineage (NCBI taxonomy): Eukaryota > Metazoa > Arthropoda > Thecostraca > Balanomorpha > Balanidae > Amphibalanus > Amphibalanus amphitrite. The sequence goes on along the minus strand of NW_024882864.1, from coordinate 47,133 downwards.
GACATTCCAAAGCCAAAAATGTAAACAATCGGCAGCAAGCCGCGCAGCACAGTTGACGTTACTGGCGTGTGTGGGTTTTATTGGATTTTGAATTGATATTAATTTTTTCTTCCAAGTTACTTCTCATTAGATATTGCTTTAATATTTGTTCACATCTTCTACGCAATTCTGAAGTGGTTCAAAGCAAATATAAATAAAGTCGAACAAGAAATGGCATTACTTGAGGCACCTATCTTACATCTAACTACCGATCACTGACGACAGCAAGGAGCACGGCCGACTAGCCGACAAGTTATCTGAAATATTACTTGAATCAAGTTTTTAAATAATCGAAGGGTCTACCGACGACTTCAAATATGGAGAATATTTCGGAATCATTCGGCAGACTGAACCTGAACGGAAGCGGGAAGCCGGTGATAAATTGAATCATTTGGCCACAACACACACACAAAAATATGGACATTGGACAGCATATGGGTACTGCAAAGAAATAGCAAAAGTGGGCGATGTAAACGAATGCGTTGTGACTTGTGATGCAACATGCTGGGCATGTCAATCAAGGCGTTGCTGGACTGGACTTCAGTCCTTCCTCTCGCCCTCGCCAGTTATTTACTTCCTCTTCGGTAAAACGCTGTATAAAGAGCACGGTGTAATAATCACGGTGAGAAAGATTTGAAGCGCTTTTGGCCTTTTGTGTTATCAAAATACAATGTGAACTGTCGTTTTTTTAAGTGGAAAACTCAATGTAATCGGGAATGCGAATGAAAAAAGGAGATCCCTTTTGTGTTTCTGCATGATGGGGTGATTTTAATCGCAGTGATGCCACGATGAGATAAGCCTTATTAAAATAGCTGTTCTGGGGTTTAATTTCAATATGAGCCCTGACACATGATACCCTATATATCCAGCAAGAAATAACCATTATGACATCAAAAACTTTTTGCGTAGCCTGTGGCATGTTTTTATCATACGTTGCATCGACGAAGTCATTAAATTTGTAACATTATCATACAAAAAAATTGATGTATGCCAAGCCGTTTCTCAAAGTATGCCACAAAAAGTAGCATACTTTCAATGCCAGCAAACTCGGCAAACAGCTGTTGAAAAAGCAGATCGGCGTACCAGAGGTACCTCAAATGTAATAGTATGCCAAAAAACGACGGACTTATGCAGTCATACTTTGTCTTTGTCTTGAATAAGTATCCCTGTACGGAGTTTGGTGAAACTGAATATGTCATAATATGCCAAAAGTGAATATGTACGCCGCCGTAATGGAATATATTCACTTGGTGAAATCGGGCCCTGGGGGTGCTAGGGAGGCTCAGTCTTGAGTCCGTCCCGGGCAAATGGGATCAGCTATCAAAGAGCACACTGTCATCGTAACTACCTTCTGATCTGCATTAATAACTCTAGTGTCATTCTGTAGAGCACAAGTTACGCTGAAATTACAGAGCCGTCAAACCGCTGGCGGTACAGCGGAAAGGGTTAGAAGTCCAGAGGAAGCAGCCTGGTCTGCCCTAGGGGCCGAGGAGGTCCACTTTGTTCCGGTAATAGCGGAGGCCCATTGTTCCACCGGCGCTGCTGCGGAGCTGCGGGCCGTCCCGGCGGCGCCGGCACCTCCGTCTGCGCCAGAAGTGGGCTTTATCGTATTGCTATTCGCTGTTTAAAAACGGCGTATCTACCCTCGTGTGGACCACGGGGAAATGGGGGGGGGGGGTGCATCATGGTCAGCGGTTGGCGATTTACGCCCGACATAAGTTATCGGCACCGGCGACGCGGCGGGAGGGGTGTGCTGGATCCTAAACAAGGGTCCATCCACCCTTGCTGGAAACACTCAGCTCAGCTCCGGACATTATCAGTGCCGAATACAGCTCTCGACTCATGCTCAGTATGCGGACTTTCTTTGCAGTTCCGATGTATTTATGGCCTTGATTACGATGATCGGAGGTTAAATGCTATGCTCAATAATAATAGCATGCGGAGGAAGTTCGTTATGTCTCGGCCTTAACATTAGCCGAGTTCCAGATACCACTCAACCGCTCTATTCATTGATCTCTACAAAGCCAGACTGTCTTTGATCTTGGCATTGGAATAGAGCGGCGGAAGCATTAAGCATTGCGGACCTACCGGTTTTCCAAATGCCTTCACCTCCGCAGAGGGAAGAAGGCTGGTGCAACCCCGTTGCCGTTCCAGTTTGGCTATATCCAGCTATATCAGCTCAGGTCTATTGTAAGGGTGGGATAGCAGCTGTAAGCGAGCGTCCTTTGAAAGAACGTCCTTTGAGAGGGCCGTTCTCACCGACTGTCACTTAGCAATTTGAGAAATTGCGAACTATATAGTGAATAGCAATGTGAACGAGAGCTACAAGTTTGTTTTAGCTGTGTTTCAGCAACGTCTTTTTCGAAAAACTCATCCAAAAGATTTCCAAAAACTCATCAGAATTCGTTTTCCTATGCAGGTATAGGCTAGCTTTTTTTACTGTGGACAGATAACAGCTTCTTTAACCCGCGCATACGGGGGGAGGGGGGCTCTACAGAGCCTCCCTCCCATTTTTTCGGCAATATCTTCTAAACCGTTTTACGGATCAACACGAAACTTGCAGGACCCTCAGCGGCGTCAATTTAACATCTTGTGTTAAAATTTCAACTTTCTAGCTACCATAGTTTGGCCGAAACTGACGTCAGAGTGACGTCAGATCGGCCGATTTTGATGCAAAACTTTGAGTTACGGCAAACGCTCTCAAGAGCTGTTTTAACCCTCGCCGGACCTATTGGTTTTCTACATACGCGCCGGCCGAGGGGGGGGGGGGGGCGGGTACGACCCCCCCTCGCCGTTTCGCCCCTGGTGGAGCTAGCGCGTCGCGGAAAAAACGAGCGTGTGCGCCGTTACGAGACGCAGAGATTGGTACCCGATTTTAAGGTCCTAGGTCAACCGGTGACCTCTGAGGTCAGGTCAAGTGCCCCAAGGTACGGTTCAGTTTTTGGTGAATAACTTCGCAAAAAACGGCCGCAGAGCGCCGATTTTGGCAGCATCGTGTTCGTCTCGCTCAGGCGCGTCGAATGATATACTTTTTGTCCGGGTCAGGTCAACTTGGGGTGTTGACCTCAGGTCAAGGTCAGGTCAGCACCCCCAGGTCACGAAGTTGGTCGAAAGGGGTCATGTCGCATATCATTCGATTCGGCAGGTCTTCCTGAGTCCATTGGTGGCTTTCCCGACTCGCTAGCTCAATTTGATCAAGAGTTATTGACGAAAAACTAATATGACCTTGATGACGTCACGCAAGGTCAACATTGCAAAAGTGACGCATCTAACCTTGCAAGGAGTGCATCAAATCACGATTCTGTGTGCTTGAGATAGTTGAAGATCGTTCCCGGCGCCAGAATAGCAGTTTTCATTTTTCCCCATTGACTTATAATGGTGAGGTCACGAAAATGACCTGACCTCATATGACCTTTAGGAAAAATCCGAGATATACAAGTTGTGGGACTCATAATGGATACTAGATCCTGCAAGTTTCATTTCCCTGTGACATCTCCTCTGGCAGTGAGGGCGTTGCGAAGTTGCGACGTCTGAAGACCGTGCAGAGGTTCACTTATGACGTCATAGGTCAGTGACCTGACCTGACCCAAAAATGCGGTTGGTGGCAAAAGATGCGGCTTGGATCAAAGGTCAGGTATGCCAAGTTTCAGCTCTCTATCGCCAGCGTGTTCGGAGCTATCGCGAAAAAACCCTATGGGGGGGGGGGGCGGCACCCGCCCCCCCCCTCGGCCGGCGAGGGTTAAAGCTGGATCCAATTTCTTTGCATCAGTGGACAGCTCTATCAAACTGCTATCTCGAATTTTCGAAATTTTGAAAATTTAGAAAAAATATCTTTCTACAATTACAAAAAAATATACTCTTTAATTTTTTTTTTCAAAACGTTTTTGATTTTTCGCAAAAAAACCGAAACATATGTGATAGACCACATACTGATAAACTACTCTAGCAAGTTTTAGCACAATATCTTCAAAAATAGCCAAGTTATTTGCATTATTGTCAAAATTTTACGATTACATATTTTTGAAAACAATTTTCAGTACGTTTTTGCCATCGTACAGCAATATAAATAGTACCATCGTGTTCCTGAGCTCAAACTGCATCTAGCTGATGGACTGGACACCTTTTTGGTTGAAACATTTCATTTTCAAATTTTACCTTTTCTGACCTGAAATTGATCTGACCTCCGGTAAATTCAGCTGAAGAGACCTCAAATGACACAGACGACATTATTTTCGAAAACTACGTGTACAATGGACCATAACAGATGCGTCACGTGACCGATACATGATATACGATTTTCGTGACCCAGGATGACCTGGCCTTGACCTGAAAAATTCGAAGTAAAAGTTCGGTACCCTTAGGGTATCTGAGGCATATATCAAGGAGTGCGTAAACCAAAAATGAGCCTGATCTGACTCGTCAGTCGGCAGCCAGAGCCTAAATTGTAAACAAGCAAAAATACCGATAATTTTTACTTTGACCTGACCTGTGACGTCATCGGTGACCTCGAGGTCATTGAAAATAGGTTTCGCTCGACAGTTTTTCAGGGCTATCAGACGCCGTTTGAATTTTGACGATCGGCCCAGTAGTTTCGGAGTTAGGAGGGGGGGGCTCTGGAGAGCTCCCCCCCTCAGTCACTCGCGTTATGGAAAATACCCCAGTCATGCGCGGGTTAATTCAATGCGAAGAAAACTACGCCAATTTTGAACGATACAAGAAGGCAAATGCCTTCCATTCCCCGCTCGGATCCGCTAGTGGTTAGCATATGCGTAACTGCATTGCACCATATCCATCTATATTTTTATCCATTGCTTAAAATATCTATCAATATACATTTAAAGAAAACAAACAGTATTTTCCTATTTGGCCTTGGCAGCCGTGAGCAGTGAGCAGTCAGCAGGCACATAGACCAGTCTGGGAAACTGTGGTCCAATCTTCCATTTTTGGAAACCTTCCATTTTTGGAAGGATTTTCCATATATGGGTACGTATTTTCCTAAAATGGATACGCTAATGACGTAATCGTGGGCTAAGAAACGATTTAATCAACGACCGTTCCTCTCCGCGAGGCACTTTCTCGCTCCTCGTGCGACTTCTGCCTTACCAATATTTACTTTGTTACCACTGCAGGCAAGTAGGAACAATTTTGCAGTAAGCTAGTACGCTCGCACGGTGACTGCGATCTGAAGCTGTCACCAGTCTGACGTACGGTACCTTGGTCGTTGTGGCTAACCTTGGCGGCAACATGACGGCGACGCCAGCTTTACCGATACGGAAAAAATCGCAGTAGCGGATTACAGATACTAATGAAAGTCGGTGTGCTTGAACTTGAAATCACATCCAGGTCTCCCCGGCTGGGGAGGTACCCCACAGCTCTCCCCGGGGCCGGGACGGCAATGTTACGGATTGACACCGTCCCGGCCTGGCCAGGCGGGTTGCCGATGGGGAACACAACAATGTTTTATGCTTATTCTTAGAGATGGCAGTGGAGGCCCTCGCAGGCGCCGTTGTGAGGGCCCTCAGTAACACCGGTGTGGGCCGTGGGGCCATAGCAAACGGGTATGGGCCCTTACAACTGATCCCTTATTGGCCGGCAAGAGCCCTCAGGGCCGGCAAGAGCCCTCAGAACCTGGCGTGAGGCCCCTCTGGAGATAAGTGTGGCTACACAAGAGCCCATGGGGTGTTCTCACAAGCCCTGTGGTCTCCTTTTCAGTTAAAGCGTTGCCAGCGCGGGCGCTCTGCCGCCAATTGGCACCGCAGGGCCTCTCGGGCCCGATGGGACCCTAAACCCTATACTGGACACGTGCCCCCTCGCCCCTGGCCATACCATTGAATCAGAGTGATCACGGGCCGTTCAGGTACCTAATCAGGGGCTCCTCAGGTGTTTAGGGCCTTTCAATTGACCAGGGGTCTTTCAATTGACCAGAGGCCCACCAGGTGACCAAGGGGCCCTCTGATAACCAGAGGACGGTTATACCAGGGGCTCCACGGGTAACTAAAGGCCTTTATGTGACTGCAGCGGCCCTTCATATTACCAGGTACTCCCCAGTTAAACATGGGCCCTTCAGGTGACCAGGATTTCTTCAGATAACCAGGGACCAGTCCAGGGGCGGATCCAGAAAATCTCCAAGGGAGGGGCCATTAGAAACCAGGAGGCCCCCCCCCCATAATCCCACCTGTTGGAGGCCCCATCTTCCCACTTGTTGGGCCCCCCCCCCAAAAAAAAACTGCGTCTATTGAGCTTATCTAGCTGTTCAGGCAACATCTCAACATCTGTGCAGGCTTGGAGGCCCTCTGTGCAGGTTAGGAGGCCCTGTAAAAGTGGTCATCTCTGTGAGTATAAGAGACCTCCAAGTTATGAAAAGCTTTACCAATCTTCTAACAAAGAAGTCTTCTCAGCTAGTCTTCTAAGAAATAACTAAGTGGGTAGGTAAAAAAAAAACTCATCGGATTTCGGCCACTTTATTTTCAGGAGGCCCCCTTTTCAGCTTTTTAACTTTTTAACTTTTTATTTTATTTTTGAAAAAAAAAATCGGCCAAGGGGGGGGGCATGGCCCCCATGGCCCCCCCCCCTTGTATCCGCGCCTGGACCAGTCAGGCAACCAAGGCCCCCTCAGATAACCAGGGGCGCCTCAGATAACCAGGGGCTCCTCAGATAACCAGGGGCCCCTCAGATAACCATGGGCCCCTCAGATAACCAGGGGCCGCTCAGGTAACCAGGGACCCCTCAGGTGACCAGGGGGACCCTCAGGTAACCAGGGCGCCCTCAGGGCCCCCATGGCCCCCCTGGGTACGTCACTGCACTCAAGTGACCCAAAGGGCCCACTTGCATGTTTGATGCCAAAGGGGGAGGCCATGGCCTCTTGGCCTCCCCCCTGGATACGCCACTGTCGCACTCCCTTCTGAAGAGCGAGGGTCGGTTTGTGTTAGATAACCTCAAATTAGGTGAAATGAACAATTTGACCGGGCACTCGTTAAAAAAAAAAATAGATATTGCAATGCCAATTATGCTCGGTGTTGTTTTCGGCTGAAGGTCTTACAGCTGACTTTGGAAATTTGTATGCGCTGGATGCACGCACAAGGCCTGTTCAGGGGAAATGATAGCATTAATTTGAGCGCGGTGTCTGCCATTTCGGAGGACTGAGGAGCGCCGACCTTGCCGCTGCCGTCGGGCGCTGTGACACGCACTGAAGGTAGGACAATGTGCCGCCGGCGATTTCCATATTATTGCTGACCGGCGGCGCGGCGGCTCCGGACCGTATTTCCATCTGGACACTTTGAGTGGTTTATGCCGGCTGCGCGCTGTCTGCCGTCGACCACTGTGAAGCATCCGCTCCGCTCTGGCTACAGCCGCGCTGCTTCTTTACAAACGGGTGTCAGTCGCCAGTGACGGGCAGGGCGAACACGAATGGAACAGTCACAATATTTAAAGTGGACCGAATGGATGGGTCACAATCCATAAAATGGAACAAACGAAGGGCTCTGACCTGTCCAAGTATACAACGTGGGACGAAGCCTCACTGAAAACAATTTTACCCGAAGTTGGCGAATTAAGCGTTGCTCTGCGGGTGGTATATGTGTATTAACCCGGCAGTTGCTGGGGTATTTCGCCACCCACCGTTTGCTGGGGGGGGGGGGGCGTTAAACGCCCCCAGGCGATAACTCGAGAACCAATAGGCACAGCGAAACGCACGAGGTGGCAAACGAAAGAGCGCGACGAGACGCTTCAGATGAGTACTTTAAAGTTGAATTTTGAGGTCACAGGTCGGGTCAAGGTCAGGTCAAACACCTGAAATCGGGCTTTCAGTAGCATGGACCTCAGGAGTTTGCAATGGGCGCCTCTCGTCACAAACTCTGTCAAAACGGTGCACAATCCATCATATAAAGCCTACAAGAGTGTCAGCTCCATGTAGGGGTCAGTCAAGCATAGGTCAGGGTCAAGGTCAGGTCAACCGGGTAGGCACATATCCCCAAAAATCAAAACTGATATTCGCAGCCTGTGACACATGTTTTATGGGTAATTTGGGGCGTAGAAGACGATGGTGACAATCATTTTATCATATGTGTACGTGTTTGGCTCAAAAAGTTCAATTTAAGAAATGCATGTATCATGGTCGTGAAGCATTCACGAGAAATTGCACAGATTTAGTTCAAGATTTTGGAAAATGCGGAACGATAATCAATAATCGAAGATAGCCATTTGATTGTTCATGGTATTGGCAGTCTAACGGCGTTTACGGCATGTCTGTATGTCTATTCTGTGATTTTATATGATTTTTTTGAACATATGTTGTTTTTGGTCGAAAACTCAGAAATCACGACGGCGCCGTTTTTATGCTATGGCCCGGCGAAAAAAGTGGGGGCGTTTAACGCCCCCCCCCCCCCAGCAACTCGCGGGTTAACTCGCCGTGTCCAGATTCTAGCTAGAGGGTAAGCAAACTTGCCTGCCTTATTACTCGTAAATATGCACCGTACCCACAGTCTGCAGTAAGGTAGCTACTCAGCACCGGATATTGTCCCCGCGGGTGTCGAGTCATTGGCATAGCCATTTTTAAAGTAATCAAGACGTAACAAAAAAAGTGTATACGTGATTTTACTAAATGGATATCTCGGTTTTTTGAAAATTTTGGATTTTGGCCCACATTTTTTTTTCTCTTCAAAAAACTGAGTTTTTGGGAAAATAATTATAAAATCCAATGTTTTGAGTGTATAAAAAAACGGAATGTATGTCAGAGAAGTGGTCTATGTGCACCAAGATACCAATTTTTAGAAGAATCGGTTAAAAAATGTGGGAGTTATTCAAACTTTTATGACGTCACGACACAAAAAAATTGTGAAAAATGAATTTTTTGAAAGTTGTAGACCTCGTAGGGAAACAAAACTAGCACCATTCGATTCGCCGTGAAAAAAAAAACTATCAGATAGGCACCTGTTAAGGCCTTAACAACCAACTTCAAAGTTTGACCTCACTTGACCTGACCTTGACCTGACCTTGACCTGAAATTCATCTAGATGTTGTCAATATCACTTATTGAGTGTGCCTATTGAATTCTATGAATAAAATGACTCATAAAACATGTGTCGCACATGCCCTTTTCTAAATTTCCTTTTTGGTGACCTGATCTGACCTTGACATTTGCATGACTGCATGCAACGAATATTGCCTTGGTAGCCTAATAACACGTTTTGGGCAATCAGGCTCTGTCCATTCTTCGGCAACTACGGTGCAAGGCCGATGCTGTAGAAACTTGCATTTTGTACCCTTGACCTGACCTCTGACCTACTTAAAAGGACTATCCCACCTTTAACATGGGGTTTGAGTTGAGATAGCGATAGGCGTTATCACAAGTGTATTCGCGGACATTTGGGCGACGTAAGAAAAGAAGATAACAACTGGCCCCAAGAACTTTAAATTATCAGTTAGCATGCACCTTTTCCTTGATATGTAGAGAATTTACCATTAATTGTTAGAGAAAATTGCATTTACAATATTCCATTTATGCTTTTTTTCATCGTTTGCACAGTATGTTCTTTTACTAAGCTAGAAACACTAATTAGAAATAGTTCCCGCATCATCAAGAACAATAGGGAAGGCTTGAAGTGAATACAATAATCTAAACGGTTTTGTAATCCATGTGAAGACACTTCTAAAATTGCCTGTAGAAATATAAAAGGCAAAAGTTCAACTTTTTCACAAGACGGATGGCTATAAACCTCTTCAGCGTGTGTCAACTCAGCCGGTATTTCGTCGCCTACAGCCCAGCTTTCCCTAGTGACCGATAGAGGCGCTGCTATCGATGTCCGCCCGTGCCGCCTAACGGCCAAGTTTGCGGCGAGGTTCAGAAACCACTATCTATCTAGGTTGCAACCCCCGCGGCCTCTTGGTGTTGAAGAAATTCGTTCCCTTGATTTGAAAATGGGCCTTGCGCAAGGCCCTATCTTCAACATGGAGCGACCGTTAGTGTGACGTCACCTCGTTTAGTCATTCTGATTTAAATGGGTTTGTTCGTTGAAAAATCTCTTAAAACTTGGTCTGAACTTTGTTGTGGTGCCTACAGAGTAAAAAGAATCAGCTTTATGACAGTAATGTGGCCTGGGGAAGGTTATTTTGGGCTGTGACGTCACATATTTGAAAGTTTGTGTTTGGAATATGGGAAGCCTAAGATGTTTAATGAAAAATAAATGCCAGAACCGTGTTCCTGGTCATCCAAGCTATAAAGTCGGGCACAATTTAACTGGTTTTAACAACATTTTAGAAGGTGGGATAGTTCCTTTAAGCAAAACAATTTGAGCTCTTAACCCGCGCCCCACTGGGGGGGGTGGCTATTCATAGCCCCCCTCCTAACTCCAAAACTACGGGGCCGATCGTCAAAATTCAAACGGCATCTGATAGCCCCGGAAAAACTGTCGAACGAAACCTAATTTCATTGACCTCGAGGTCACCGATAACGTCACAGGTCAGGTCAACGTAAAAATTATCGAAATTTGGCTTCTTCACTTTTTGGGCTCTGGCTGCCGTCTTACAAGTCAGATCAAGCTGATTTTTGGTTTACACACTCGTGGACAGATGCCTTAGATACCCTGAGGGTACGAAACTTTTACTTTGATTTTCAGGTCAGGGTCAGGTCATCATAAGTCACGGAAATCTTATGTCATAAGTCGGTCACGTGACATGTTTTATGGTACATTTAGACCATACGAATTCGGTGTCGCCTGTGCCATAAGCCATTTGAGGCCATTTTCATCTGAATATAGCTGAAATTAGGTCACTTTCAGGTAAAAAAGGTAAAAAACCTGCTGGAGTAAGCCATAAGCATGTGTTTTATCACATATTTTCCGTTTTTTCTCGAAAAGTAAAAATAAAAAAAACATTGACCTTATTCCTCGAATATATAGCAAAATTAATGCCAAGTTACCTTTTTATTTACGTGATGTTTCGGCCAGCAGACCATTATTAAACGAAAGAAAGAACAATGAAGAAAACAAAAACTTGACAAAAACGGTTACAGGAGACAGACGGCAGCCTATTTTCATATTTCGAAATTCAGCTCGCGGTATTTGTTTATATAAGACTTAAAATGAAAAATATTCTTGGGTATGCTAAGATGTTTCCGATGTTTCCTACCGTACTCACATATATAAAATGAGCGATAAAAAACGAGACAAAATCAGTACACTTTTTGAATATTCGATTCGAATATCGCCACTTTTTCGAATATTCGATTCAAAAAGTGCAGGTGTGTACGTTGTCCATGGAGGACACCGACACCGATGAAAAACACCTGCCGGAAGGTGACAGCGACGCTCACGTCTGCTGTGACATGTTTTTGTTTTGCTTCGGTCTGACGAGACCATTTCAGAGCCGGAAGGATGATAGGAATCAGGGGTATCCAGCAACAGTTTGTAGCATTAGGCCAAATGGGCGCTAAAAAACTACTACCCCATAGGGTTTCCATGTTAAATCGACCTTTTTCAAGCGAGCCCCATACGTAAGCTAAATGATAAAGTGCCAATATTATTGTGGGTAAAGGTAGCCTCAAGCTCCCCCTACAACCTTTCTATCTACCGTTTTTCGATGCGGAGGCCATAACTGGTCCAAAAAGCATTGGGCGCTGCCAGGGGGGGTCCGTCCCTTTACCGGGCCATAGGAGTAAAATTGCTACCAAATGCTGCCAATGTGACGTCACTGGGATGGTCGAAAGCTGATTGGTCGCTGAGATTCAGGCGATGCTGTCAATTCTGGCGCACCGGCGCAGTGTTTTCCAGCCGTTGCGTGTATTGTTATACGGAGTTTGAATATTGTTTATTTGATAATAATATCACTTTTTTTGTGTTTGAAGATCGGAAAAGCATGCACATAAGTGGCATTCACACACTTGTCGTCTCAGAGATCATGAAGAATGACCAGCTTCAGCAGTTCAGCTCAGGTATTCAATTAATTCAACTGTATAAGCATGAGTTGAACGTTCATTGTGACATGTATGACTAGATAAGTGAAACTTTTTTGAATATAAAGGTACTGTATTATGGAAAGCCTTCGCAAACGCGTTTCGAATATATCATCTTCAGTGCTATAGCTTCCCATAATACAAAAAGAAAATGGTACCTTTTGTATTATGGGAAGCTATAGCACTGGAGATGATATATTCGAAACGCGTTGTACCATTTTCTTTTTGTATTATGGGAAGCTATAGCACTGAAGATGATGTATTCGAAACGCGTTTGCGAAGGTTTTCTATAATACAGTACCTTTATATTTAAAAAAGTTTCACTTATCTAGTCATAAGCATGAGTATCATAGGCAGATCAGCCCCGTTTCAGTTCAACCCGGTTTAACCTTTTTTTGCCATTTTTGGCTTTCAAAGGGAGCATGATAAACTCATATTAAGTTGTAAAATGCCTTAGCATTGTTGAAAACATAATGAGAAGGAGAATGGAGATGGAATAGTTGTAAATTGTTTCGGAAGTGGCTAGCTTCTATAAATATTAATGCTTTGTGAAAATAACAACTTATTTGTCAAATTAAATAGTATCAAATAACAAATCAATCTATGCTTACCTCCCAGACTGGAAAAAATTCACACACTGTCAGATGCGTCAGGGCCCAGGGGCTTTCGGGTCTCAAAATTCAGCGCAAGTGATTTCTCACCAAAATTTTGGCACATCTTTTGTGCAAAGTTGAAGCTCATTGTTACTTCTTTTCAATATTAGTTGTTGCCAGATTTTATAATCTGTATCTAAACTTTCAAATTTTGGATGCAAATTTTGAATTTAAAAGGATTTCTGACATGCTTATTGCTGAAAATCCCATTCTTGTTTATGTAAATGTTATGTAATTGACATTTGCTAACTAAACAAGCTCATCATTGTCTAATGTCTATATATTGGTTTCTATTTATACCACCTGTGCTACTACTAATTTCTATTTGTTGAGACTATTTACCTAATGCATTTGCTTCATATGATTTTATACGCAGACGCACCTGTGCATGGAACAGTAATGCCAGACCCAAATTCAAAATATTAATGAAAAATTGTGTTATTTGCTTGTTTCACCTGAATTCTGAGTCAGGCCTGCAATCAATACATAAATATGAAATAGGTACATGTTTTGAGGCTTCATATCAGCACATAGAAAAAGCAATCAAAGAAAAGGCACCTTTGGGCATTGATTATTTTTGCTTGCCATCGCCCAGTCAATTTTTCATGTTGCATTGTGTTAATAAACTTGGTAATGTGTTTTGCAGGTCCGGGGCTGGTCCTCTGGCGTGCAGGACGGCGAGGAGTGGCTACCTGCACATAACAACACAATGACTGGCACCGAGCTGAGGGCATAAAATCACATCATATCGACTTCAGCAGCTGTCTCCCAGCTTTGGAGACGTCGCCCGACTCCTGAGTCCCTGAGTAGTGAGTGGCGAGCGCCAGTTTCCGAAAGGAAGTTGAGGAAGGCAACCCGAAAGCACCCGCTGGGCTGCCGACACTCCTGCGCTGCCAGCAGGGCTTGCTGCGCAGCAAAGCCTCGCTGCGTGGTCTGTGCGACATCCGACACCGGCACCCAGACGTGCAGTTTCTGATGACATCCCACCTCAACCAGGGCTGCCCCGAGAATCTGCTAGTGCTGACTGCCTGCTGCTGAGGCCGACCTGCCGGACCTGTCGCCGCCCTGGTGAGCCTGAGCCGCCCTGGGACCTGCCGCCGCGTCTACGCTGCCGCCCTGGTGAAACTGCCGTCGCCCTGCCGAACCTGTCGCCGCCCTGGTGAGCCTGCGGCCGCCCTGGACCTGCTGCCACCCCGGCGGACCTGCCGCCGCGTCTACGCTTCCGCCCTGGTGAAACTGCCGTCGCCCTGCCGGACCTGTCGCCGCCCTGGTGAGCCTGCGGCCGCCCTGGGACCTGCTGCCACCCCAGCGGGCCTGCCGCCGCGTCTACGCTGCCGCCCTGGTGAAACAGGTCCGTCGTCGCCCTGCCGGACCTGTCGCCGCCCTGGTAAACCTGCTGCCGACCTGTCGCACTTGCCACCGCCCTGGTGAATCTGCTGCCGACCTGCCTGAGGTCTGTCGCTGCCGTGGTGAACCTGTTACCGACTTGCCGGACCTTTCTCGCCGCCTTGACGAGCTTGGGGAGCCTGTGCTGAGGTGCCACCGCTCTGTTTCACGTGTTATGTTGCCCGGTTCCTGGCTGTCGCGGAGTCAATCGGCACCAGCGTTACCGCTGGCGTCTCGCTGGTTTCCCCAGATTCTCACGAAAATTTCCCTATTTTGAAAATCATTTCCCTAGATGCGGCTATTTTCCTGGAATTTGACGTACTTTCCTCATTTTAAAAATTTGTGTTATAGTCGCTGCGTCGTAAACAGCAATTAACTACATTCTGTTACGTTAACGTAAGAGATTGTAATGAAATTGCTGTCATATAGCAAATTGCTGTATGTGGTATAATATATGTAAGTGCGTGGTATATCGCAAATTGTGGTGTGTTGCGGGACGCGGGAATCTATACCGTATAGGTAGTGCTGGCGATAAGAGGCGAGTCGATGCATTATTTCGCATGCCGTCAGTTTGACCGTAAAGAAGAGAAATGCGCTAGAAATGGTAAAAATCGCGCCAAAACAAAAACTTTGATGAAAAAAATTAGCCGCACCTGATATGGTACAATACAAAGCATGGAAGCAGTTTGTTTTGAAATATCAAATAATAGCCAGAATCATATATGCCCAATGCCCATGCATACCTACCTACATATGCAATTCTCCCTATGTATTTAAAACGAGAGTATCAAACCTGAATTTTGTGAAAAATGTTCTCATATTTATTTCATATGACATGCAGAAGAATAATTCATGACAATGATTTCGATTGTTGAAAAAAACAACAATTTTTCGGGTTTGTGGTATTTCCCTAGATTTCGTGTCAAATCCATATATCCCTAGATCTTCGCTGATTTCCATAGAAAAGGGAAATTTCCCTAGCAGCGGTAACCCTGATCGGCACATTGTGTTTGGAGAGGCGACATCTTGTACAACTTTCCGACAGTTCGGAGCATTTTATTGTACCTACTCAAGTCGCAAGAGATTAGGCTTGTGCCTTATTTGTCCTCTACCAATCTGTCCAATATGGTTTTTTATAACTACGATTTATGGTATGACATAAACCGGTATATTGTGTACGCATTTGGTTCGTTCCAGTCAGAAGTTTGGAATGTGTACATACACTTCTGTTACGGTACAATTTCGGTTTGTGCAGTTCACACAACCTCTCTTAGTTATGGGGCGAAATAGACGCAAAACCAGGGCTGCGGAGTCGGAGTCAGGGTCGACAGTTCTGACCGGACTCGGAGTCGATTTTGGAAACCGAGTCGGAGTTGGGGTCACCGAAAATACATCGGCTCCGCCAGGGCTGCGGAGTCTATGGATTTTCGGCGACTACGACTCCGACTCCGACTCCGGCTTTAAAAAACCAGCTCCGACTCCGACTCCGACTCCGGGCAGAATTGTCGACTCCGACCGACTCCAACTCCCGACTCCGACTCCGCAGACCTAGCAGGGCTGCGGAGTCGACATATTTTCGATGACTCCGACTCCGACTCCGGCTCGGGTTTCTAAAATCGACTCCGACTCCGACTCCGCAGCCCTGGCCGCTCCGCAGATCTGGCAGGGCTGCGGAGTCGGAGTTAGAGTCGGTAGGAGTTGATTACCCAGCCCGGAGTCGGAGTCGGAGTTGGTTTTTGGAAGTCGCGGTTGGATTCAGAGTCACCAGAAATCCATTGACTCCGAAGCCTCGCGCAAAACTATGGCGATTTTCATCTACGAGAGGGCCGCCGATGTGCTGGCCGGATCACCGGATCACCGGTACGTTGGCTCGGTCCGATCCCAATAATGTCGCCAAATCTTTGGTTCGAGTAAAAGCTGGTCCTGATTTGCTTCACTGAGGAAACATCACACCGTTCTGCCTTGCATCGGACATCAAAACTGCACTAAAATCCGCTGAAAACGTATTTAAACGTCCGTCCTCCATAATGGCTACGGACGGCGGCCGGCGAGTTACCATCCCAGTGACGTCATTCGGGCCCGGTAGGGGGACGGTAAAAAAAGCCTGATGACCATACCTGGTTATATGGCCTTGGGCGCTGCCCGAGGTACCAAAAGCCAGGTCCATGAAGTTCCTGCGCATGCGCACATTGCCTCAACCCCGTACTAGCGTAATTTAGCGATACTGCTCATGGACTCGATCAGCCAATGAGCGTCCCCGATTACATTAATAGATGTCGCTAGCATCACGTAAATCCTGCTTGCGAGCACATTTTAAGAATGAAACAGCTGCGCCATTTCTGCCTTCCATTGATTCCTTCCATCTTAGTATCAATTATACGCTTTTCAACTAACTTTATGCTAAGTATGTACGTTATTTTTGGTACATATAATTCAAAAATAAACGCTTTATGAATTTGGTTTTACTCGTCAGAATGGAATGCTCTATTTTTTTCCATATTCAAAAATATCACGTACCATGTAACTCATCCAGGTAAAATGGGCGCTTTCCGCGTCGTTGGTGTACCCGTTGTTCTATATACCCCGATAGGAGTTAGGGTGAGACATTGGTCTGGGCAGGCACCAAGGCCCTATATACCAGGTAGGGTCGTCCGGCGATTCTACCTGATCGTGACGTCAGCTCGTGACGTCATCTGGGGGCAAGTCTTGAAGTCCCGTTTAAGTCCTATGCAAATGGGCGATTTTTGAAGCGCTATAGAACAAACTCTGCTAAAGCTAGCACAAAACTAAGTGCATCATCGGAAAGCCAATTATCTAAGACGCGTTTTTCATTAAACCCTAAGTTTTTTCCAAAAATGCGTAAAAAAGCCCCCATGCCTCCGCAGCCTCCCTTCCGCCGGCCGCCACGGTAGTGTAGTGGTTAGGATGCTTGCGCCGTAATCTAAAGATCGTGCGTTCGAATCTAGGCGCGGGTCGTACTTAAATCGAAATTGCAAGCAGAATGTTTTTTCTTGATAAATGACTTATAATACAGCTAACCGTTCATAAAACTATCGATAACAATTGACTGAAACACAAAATATAGAAGACATTCTAATAAAACAAATTCAAATATGGCGGCCGTTGCGCCAGGCTCCGCCCCCGACTCCGCCCCTTCATGTGACGTCATCTATGCACTTGGACACACAGGGAGATAGGGGACGACATGGGCCTGGGCAGGCACCATAGTGAGTCACCGGGGCTGAGCCCGTCCAGAGGACAGGCAACCCATCCCCAAGGTACAGCCCACCGCTAAAGTAATGTAGGGTTTTACCAATCTCAACGGTTGGCTTTGACTGGCTAATGTTTAAAGGGACCCTCCCACCTTAACATTAGATTTGAGTTGAGATAGCCAAAATGGGGTCCCTGGCTCATTATTACCGGTTTCGGCACTCACAACATCGAGAAATGCCTTAAAGGTAGTGTGCCAGCTTTCTTGGACCATATGGAGTTAATGACCCGGATAAGGAGAACCGGATTTTTAGAACTTATCCATACCTTCAAAACTTATGGAAACGTCTTAAATTCTTCAAATTTTGAGTACCCCAGTGCGAAATTCGCCCCGACGGGTTGTCGGTCGTACCCCAACCACATTTCACACCACTATGAACAATAAATGCACACACTAAAATCGCTATTACCGATAGGCTCATCCAATCAAGTTTCGATAAACCCGTTCATCATCATCTCCTGCGGTTTCGAATACGCCTGTTAGGTGGCTTCTGATGCTCGTCGAGGTCGGAATTTCCAAATACGCGTGGTGCGTCGGGCCGCGCGCTCTGACTTCGGCCAAGAAAAATGCGTCAGCTGATCATTGTCATTTCTGCCACTTGCGTGTGGTGTAATGGGGTCATAACTTAAGAGACGGCTGTTTCATATCAATTATTTTACATAAAATCATATTTCAAACCACAAATTAATGTTCGACAGCCAAATTTAACAAACAATACCAATACAGGCTTACAGTTTAAGGCTCGACATTGTGTTGTCTACGATTAGACAGCTGATAACTCATTCCCGTACGTCGTATGGTCGTAACCATTATAGAGTTCAGTGACTATAATGACCTTTGCTTATTGTCACAAGTGCGCCGCATTCGCGATTGTTGCCAGACGCCTGTTTGCAGGTGAGCCCACTACAGTTGTTATACATATCTAAAAACCGATAAACTTTTAGGCGAAAAAGGCACTATTCCAGGCCCATTTTTGATTTTTTTTTTGCGATATTAGGTAAAAACAGAAGCTTCTTATCCTAGGAAAAATAAAACGGGAAATCTTTCAAAGGTGGCACACTACCTTTAAATCGGAAATATTGAATTTCAAAATTGCAGCATTTTGATTCAGAGGGGCTAATGCATAGGAATACCCCTCTGAATGTGTGACGTCAGCGCAGATATCTAACGATTTTTAAATGTTTGACTAAAACGTTTTGTAGCACGCGGTGGTATATGCTGCGTTGCGCGCAACAAATGCCGCACTTTTAAATAAAGTCGCTAGGAACAGCGGAGATCCCAAAAAGTAAACAAAAGTAAAAGTCTAATATCTTGAAAACTGGTGAATATTTTTCGGTGAAATTTGGTAGATATTCGTTTTCGCTCTTTCTGAACCGAGCGACATCGCTTTCATGCCAATTCATAAACTTTTTTGAAGGTGGGAGGGTCCCTTTAATGCGGAGTGATCGAAAAGTAGATGTCAATAGCTAAAGTTGCAACTGCAAGGGTGACGATACATATAAGAGTTTCATTGTTGTCTGGCTAATCGTTCCTAAGCTTCAGAAGCAGTACATACCCATGACTGAAACCACACATTACTTCTGCTGTGGACTGTACAGTCTGTCTTAAAAGTACCGCGCAAAGTGGCGGTGGATCCATCAAGCCTGACCGAGAAAGGGTCTTCTTTAATTTGAAAGTCACCGACCAATTGACCTAGGGAATGGACGAGGATGTCAATTGCTTCGGTGACCCAAATTTGGCAGGCCCTTCCTCAGTCAGGCTCGATGGATCCACCGTCACTTTGCGCGGTACTTTTAAGACAGACTGTACATACCGCACCCGGCTACGGGGCGCGCTCCCTCGGGAGCAGCCCGCATGAGGTAAAGTAGGTAGCCTGTCCACTGTCCAGCCCGGAGTGGGTTGAGGCCTGGAGGAGAAAGATTTCAGTATCCTGAGAATAGAAGCACGGAACGGGCAGGCCCATGCCGTCCCATTGCGCAAAAAAAGCGAAACAACGACCCGGACCGATTCCCTCATCGTTGTGAAAAGACGACGATATTGTCTCCGATATTTGTGTGGATGGTGATTATCGCATACTCTGCAATCAGATGTTGACTGGAACGTAAAATTCAGCCTGGGCGAGCGCTTGATCAGCCTTTTAACCCAGGCCCATGTCACTCCACTTTTGATGACATCATAAGGGGGCCTCAAGACAATAAATGGCGCGGTGCGCCACAATCGCTCCCAAGCTACTTGCCAACAGCGGCCATTTTTGAAAATATTATTTTGAAATAAAGTTTCAAGTAATGAAAATATTGTAATAAAGTTGTAACTTAAATCTATACCATATCTAAAAACTTAGCGAAAAATGATTTATCCATAGTAAAAATATAAGCTCGATGCGTTTTTACGTTGCTTTCCTGCTGCTGCAGATGGTTTTTAAATCGTCTATATCTTCAAAACCGGCCATTTCTTAGCATATTGCTGCTCTTTTTTGTCGCTAGAAAATTAGTTGAGCTTTCCATTGACATCAACGGCTAAGCGGTATGTGCAGAGTGCCATCAATAATCTTCAAATGAAGTTGGTCCTTTTTACGTTGCAAAGGAATGGAGTACCCCTTGCGAGCATCAGGGGTGACGTCACTCAGGATCTGTCTCTGATTGGTCGGCGGGGGAGTGACTGTACCTTCTATAGATGGCCTTGTTTTAACCTTCAGACTTTGTGAATCGGACACTGTCTATTTCAGGCTCAAACGGTGCGACTCGTCCATTTCTTGGCCACCAGCGCAGCTGAAAACACGCACAAGGGCACGGTGTTTTCAATGATAAAACTTATTTTTTGGCCCTGTCCTTGCTGTCGTCTTTTACTTCATCAAATTTCCCCTCAAAGCGGCCCTGGCTGACGCGTTTGGCTGTTTTGCCCACCCGCTCGGTGTCGGATTGGGACCTGGACATCACGAGGCAGATCTCGGCCACTTCCACCACATCTGGGATGTCCCGGTGCCAGGGTATATTGAGTGAAGGGTAGGACGAATTCTGGTAGTAATCTCTGGAATAACTACTAGAAAACCTACTATATGTGGTCGGTACTAGTAAAAGTAAAGTTAAATTTAGAATATGGTAGCGTTTATGGTAGGCAGTCATGACGCACACGCGACATTCATTTCTTAACTTTCTTGAATAACAGGTTTTAGGAGGCCGATTAGTGGGCAGATACATCAGTGGCAGGATTTACTTCATGTCAATTTGGAGGGAAATTTGGCAGCAAATATATTTGCTCTCAAAATATGACGCGGCTCATACAAAAGCATCTGATTGGCTTATTCGTAAATTAAGTGATACTTCACTTGATTGCGTGACAGGCGTTCAAAAGGCAAATGACGTCATCAGATTGCCGTTAATGGTTAAGAGATTGGGACTTGTACATGGAACATTTTCAAATGAAGGGAACTATTTCCTTCAACAACACGAGGCTGCTGGAGTTGCGACCAAGATAGATAGTGTCTTCTGAACCTCGCCGCAAACTTTGCTATCTCAACTCAAACCTAATGTAAAGGTGGGTTAGTCCCTTTAAGTTCCTCGCCCTATAGTGTCTCGGTAACGATTTTCACCAGGTGGTTCCACTCTACAACCTGGTCTTCACCAAGCAGGAGCACCCAAGGCCCTACATACATACCAGGTAGGGTCGTCCGGCGATTCTACCCGATCGTGACGTCTGCTTGTGACGTCATCTGGGGGCAAGTCTTGAAGTCCCGGTTTAAGTCCTATGCAAATGGGCGATTTTTGAAGTGCTGTAGAACAAACTCTGCTAAAGCTAGCACAAAACTAAGTGCATTATCGGAAAGAGAGACATTTTTCTTTGAATTATTTAAGAGCAGTTTTTCACTAAACCCATTAGTTTTCCCGAAAATGCGTAGAAAAGCCCCCATGCCTCCGCAGCCTCCCTTCCGTCGGCCGCTGGGCCGCCGCGGTAGTGTAGTGGTTAGGACGCTTGCACCGTGATCCAAAGATCGTGCGCTCGAATCTAGGCACGGGTCGGACTCAAGTCGAAATTGCAAGCAGAATAGGCATTTTTCTTTAAAAATCACTTATATTACAGCTAACTGTTCATAAAACTATCGATAACAAGTGACTGAAAGCCAAGATATAGATTACATTCTTATAAAACAAATTCAAATTTGGCGGCCGTTGCGCTAGGCTCCGCCCCCGACTCCGCCCCTTCGTGTGACGTAATTTGTGCACTTGGACACACAGGGAGATAGGGGACGACATGGGCCTGGGAGGCATATTTACGTCTGGACAACGAGTTGCGGGGAAAAGTGCTGATTTTGTTGCAGTTTTAGGAGCCGGTGATTAGGCTGGATTTTCGGGTTACTTTTTCGTTCCGATTCATGTATTTCATAGTGTTTGGCTTTTGAATATTTTAGTTCTTGTAGATAAATATTACTTGCTTTACAACTTTTGTAAAAACGTTTCATTTTTTTATAAGCCGACCTTCAGAGTCCTAAAAATACATCAGCACTACATTCATTGTAAACAAACAAACGGAGGACCACTTGGCTCTGTTCCAAGGCGCTTTTTGAGTTTATCTGGTGGTTTCCGTACTCTTGTACGTCGTTTTGTTGGATGTTTTGGATCCATTACGATTAACTTATATCATATTTAAGAAGCATGTGACTGAAAACAATCCGAAGTATCCAGGAGGCTGACAGAGGTCCTGACTCCTGAGCAATATCAATATCAAGTTGAACTTGAAGTTATTAAATTTTGGTTAATAAACGCAAGTTGATCGGGCTCATATATCAGCAAAAAAAGTAAAATAAAAAGAGCTTATTGGCTGAAAACAAGCTATAATATTGCAGATCTTGGAGCAATGCTGAAGTGCACGCTGAGCAGGATCATGCCAGAAAATGTTGACTGATGAGCGCATATTGATGTATTGGTATGAATATTGAATGATAACTTACAACAGCAAGATAAATTAGTGCTAACTATCAAGTTAAAAATCTAGAATGAATGGACTTTGGCAGCTCTACTATGCTTAGATGCTGTGCAGATTATAATGTGCATCAGGTCAGGTATCTACTCAGTGTCTGGCAAATGAAACATGCGATCATTCCATTGCTACTGCAACTGGAGGAGAAAGCTTGGATCACCAAATCCACTTAATGTTGATTTTGATGTTAATCATTACTGTATTTCTTGAAAAAAGGATTGTTATAAAATTGTCAATGTGACAATCCATGCAACAATGTGATCATATGATGTGTTCATAGTCATTCATGATAGTGAATAGTGATTCATGATTGTTGGTCCAATATACAATGGCAAAGCTCTCAGTCTCAGCGTTTCTTCCTGTGGATGGCCAGCAGTGATTCAGAGCTTAGAAGTATTAGTTTTCTTCACAGGGCTGGGATAAAAAAGTACTGAGGGTAATCTTCCACCAAGGAACTCTACTTTGAGTTTTGACATGGTATGAGATGTAGGCACAAGTAGGTAGGTGCTTAGTTCCTATAGTCAGTAGTTGTGTAGGTTTAGTCGGGTTAGCTTAGATTAGGTTATGCTATTTTTTTAATTTGCCAAGTGTCCATAAAAATGTGACCTGAGCAATGAGCATACCTGAATAACCTGACAGCTGACCTAACCTCAATCATCACACATATTTGCAGCCTTACCCAAGACCTGCATAGCAGAAGCACCCAGTTATAGGTAGGTACTCACCCTAACTCAACCTTACCTGCTAACCTTCAACTTGCCTATAGTTAGCTCACCTTGCCAAGCTGCATCCAGGGAAACAGTCAACTGAGGAACTGGCTCATTGGGTGGCTGGTGTGAGTCTGTGCATTTAAGTGTTTCTTCTCTGAAGCTGCTCTGCACTGCTGTATGTCATGTTAGATGCTCAGAAAATGTGGGAAATGATTACTAAGCTACTTTAGTGCTTTGTTAATGCTCGAGACATGAACAAGTACCTACAGATCCTGCAGGGTACAGCTATGAGTTAGGTGCTAGGTGAGTATGTTATGTGAATGTGCTGTTCCCTGTTTAACCATAGTAAGTATACAAACAAGCAAAGGGTCACAGTTATATTCAATCTCCACATAAACATACAACAAAAACAGCCATATAACCTCACTCCGAACACACCACAAATAGCTTAAGCCTTTGTAGGCACAAAAATGCTTTTATTTACAGGACAGGTATACAATATAACCTCTGTCCTTGGGGATCTTGCTGCCAAGTTGAGGCACGATGACTGAACTTCAGGATTGATCAACCTTTTCTTCTTAGCTACTGCTTATATACGAGAATGACCAAATGCTTGTTTGTAAACTGCCTTGAAAATTCAATGATCCACCTTCAATTCTGACATGAAGGCACAAATAAAACAGTTCCCACTCCTTTTGGAATACACAAAGCAAAATATTTAATAACTTCTAGTGGATAGACAAGGGCAATTAGCATAGCTTCCCCTCAAGTTAACTTTTGGCACTGATGAATAACACTGACGATTATTCGCTTCATATTTTGTAACAAACGCGCAAAAACTGCAATATAACAGCACTATATGCTTCTTGACAAAATGCAAAAGTAGTAAAAATTTAGCCCTGATGGCATTCATTCTTGGTGGAAACGTAATTAGAAAATATTTTGTAGAAACTATTAAATTCCGGCCGAAAACAGTGCACGTTTTCAAAAAGAATCATTCCAATGACGGTCCATTCTTGCGGTCCTGAAATCGCCACTATTTCCGGCCTCTCCAACGCAACTCGTTGTCCAGACGTAAATATGCGCCTGGGAGCACCCGGCGCGGGATGATACTGAGGACCAAGGCCATCTATAGAAGGTACAGTCACTCCCCCGCCGACCAATCAGAGACAGATCCTGAGTGACGTCATCCCTGATGCTCGCAAGGGGTACTCCATTCCTTTGCAACGTAAAAATGACTAACTTCATTTGAAGATTATTGATGGCACTCTGCACATACCGCTCAGCCGTTGATGTCAATGGAAAGCCCAACTAATTTTCCAGCGACAAAAAAGAGCAGCAATATGCTAAGAAATGGCCGGTTTTGAAGTTATAGACGATTTAAAAACCCTCTGCAGCAGCAGGAAAGCAACGTAAAAACGCATTGAGCTTATATTTTTCCTATGGATAATTCATTTTTCAGTAAGTTTTTAGATATGGTATAGATTTAAGTTACAATTTCATTACAATATTTTCATTACTTGAAACTTTATTTCAAAATAATATTTTCAAAAATGGCAGCCGTTGGCCAGTAGTTTGGGAGCGATTGTGGCGCACCGCGCCATTAATTGTCCTGAGGCCCCCTTATGATGTCATCAAAAGTGGAGTGACATGGGCCTGCTGAGGACATGTGTTAGGGCGCGCAGCGTTATGTAGCCAGTGGCAATGTGGCGACTGAACATCGTTCCTATCACGTGCCGTACTTTTTCCACGTTCTCGGGCGACCCGAGTAGATACCGGAAGTCAAATGACTCCAGCCCTGGGTTTTTTGTCAGCAGGCCCGCTCTTACGAGCAGGCTGCGCGCAGGTTGTACCGGTAGTTGGGGCGTTCCATGACAGATCGACCAAGCCATAACACCCTACCTCTCAGATTTTGATGAAATTGCGTCTAAGGGGTTATCTGTACCGTAGATTCTTAATCTCCTATTTTCAGCGTTATACTACAAACGGACTTAACTAGGTACTCGTATTCATTCATTCAATCGACAAGTTACTCTCATATCATTGTAGTTCAGTAATCAGTTCACTGCTTCTCAAGGTCTAATTTCAAGTTCCAAGTCATTCTCGTCATTCATTATCCGTTCTTATTTCGGTCTTTCAATTCGGCGCGCGCGCGTGAACTAAACTGCCAGGATCCTCGTCATAACAATCCTCAACAGGGCTTTCCGGACCGTGGCCGGAGTGACGGGAGAGTCTGTGGCTTTGCCCTCCTCGTCCTCAGAGGACAGTGGAGGGAACGCCTGACGATCACTGAACCTCGGCAGGCTCTCGGCGAGGTGCGGGGGCCTGGAACCCGAAGTCCCGATTGGCCACGGCTCGCGCCTGCTTCGGAAGCATGCGCTGCCGATGGATGAGTGTGGCGATTTGCATTTCCTGGAGCCACTTAGGGCAGTCCCGATGGGACGCCTCGTGGCTTCCACCGCAAGCGGGGCAGGCCGGATGGGTGGCAATGCAGTCAGTGGTTAGGTGGCGGCCGCTACAGCGGCCACACAGCTCATGACCCCGGCACTGGGCCTCACCGTGTCCATACTTCTGGCAGCGGCGGCAGCGCCGGGGCTTCGGCACGACCAGGCGGGTCCTGTAGGACAGGTATCCTGCCGTGACGCGGTCAGGGAGGGAGCTACCACTGAACGTCAGGTACAGGATAGCTTTGGGCCCTCGCGGCGGCCGGAACACCGCCGTGACCCCCTGAGCGCCGAAGTCCTCGAGAAGGTCGGCTGGGTCGAGCATGTCTAGCTCTGGAGCCCAGATGGACCCCTGGACACGTGTAATGGGGTCCTTGACCTCGACCGGGATGGCTCCAATGTTGGTGAGTTTGAGCAGTGCCTCGGTTTCCTGGTGTGACGTCGTGTGGATGTAGAGAGCGGTGCCCTTGTCAGAGAGCTCGGCCTTGAGCTTGTAGGTGGTGATGTTGAGAGACGTGTTCATGTGGTTGGTGATGCTGTTCTCGGTGACCCATGGATAGATCAGCTTAACCTCCCGCTTGTCCGTGCGCCGCAGAACAAGCCACCGCCTCACTCACCCAAGGCCCTATATACCCACTCACCATGGAATGGTTGGGAGGGGGGAAGGTGCGGGACATGGTTGGGAGCTATCGGATCGTCACTGTCGGCAAGAGGGGGCAGTATCGATAAGCCCTATCCTTTAAACCAGCAAGGTACTTGACAGTGGAACTAGAAATTTTGAACCCAGACCAAATGGGTGGGCCTACAGGGGTGGCGCACTGAAAAAGAAGAGGTGGAATCTAAGGGAATCTGTGTCAAAATCAGCGGGGGTGGGGGGAGTGGGGAAGCCCAAGATCGTTGGTCGAGCAGAGAGTGCCACAGAAGGCAACCGTACTCAGATGGCAGGTCAGAAGTCGCGGACGGCGAAGAAGCAGTTGACAGCGGTCCCAGGAGCGTGTCTTCTCGCGGACGGCGAGAGGACAGGGTGGCTGCCAGGGGCGTGCCGAACCGGCCCAGCACCGAGGACAGCGAAGAAGGATGACTCGAAGAAAGTACCGAAGCGTGCCGAATCGGCCCCACTCCGAGGCTGCCCGCAGCGGCGGAAGGACTGACAGGTGTCAGGAAAAAGGCAACAGAACGTGCCAAACCGGCCCCGTTCTGTTGCAGCCTGGCAAAGCGGAAGAAGGTTGGTTGAAGCTTGTAGCTTGACGTAAGGATCGCGTCGTGGCGGTGACCCGCTCTTACCCTGAAGGAGGGATCCAATTTTCGGTCGAATAATCCCCCAAATGGTCACAGCACCGTCATTTCGGTACCTGACACTTATCTGGCACCATCGAATTTGTGATGCTCCGCCGCGAAAAATGGTGTGCGCATGGGTGGAGAACCTGCCCCGGCCACCCCGGCCGTGGCCGGGGTAACTTTCAGCCGACCCCGGCGCGGCCGGGGTAACTTTTTCCACTTTTGTAAATCCTGAAAGCTGTCTCCATACGAAAAAAACTGCCATCTATAAAAAGTACTCTCATTATTCTTATCTACCTTCAAAAGTTCTTGAAAATTTACTTTATTTTCATTTTGGAGCTTCTATGTTTTTAAGTCTTTTCGTCGCGGAGCTCGACATGTTTCATCAAACAGAAGTAAATCATATTTAAGGGCCGTTAGCGTAAGATGGCACTGTAATAACATCACAAGACAGGACGAGGATCAGTGAGATAGAAGGACGAGCTGCTGGGGCTCAAGGCTCCCCCAACTTAACCCGCACCAGGGTGGTGGCCTTATCGTAACACGTTGAGTCGAGAGGTTATCTGGTCATGTTTTAGGCAAGCTCAATAATAAAATCACTATAGATCATCAAAAGCCAACTTTCTCTTATTTTAGCGTTCTCCGACAACTTTTCTCACAGTTCATGAACATAACGGAGCTTAAACACTGCAAACAAAACATTCGATTACTCGTTTAAGGCTCGGTCGCGAATACCTAATATTTCAGGTGCGAGCTCAAATCAATAAGAGGGTCAAAACGGTCAAATTTGACATTTTGTTTTGTGTGGGAAGGTTGCAACTTCCACGGAATAAGCTTTGCAAAGGGCTTGATGGCATTTTTAGCACGATCATCCAGCAAATTTGACCTGATGACCTAACCTAGCACTAGCCACTAGGTGACATGCGTCCGAAATTTTAAGGCGTGTTGCAAAATTGTTGTTACAATTACGAAATCTTCCGCACCTGCGTGCAGCAGTTTTCCCTAAAAACGTACGCAGAAATCCATTATTCTATGCCACAGAATAGGGGTTTGTTGATAACCGTTGACAAATATTTGAGCATCATCGTCTTTCTGACTTTCGGTCGCCGGCCGGGGTAACTTTTTCAAACATTCTCCACCCGTGGGTGTGCGGATATTTTGGAAAGCTCAGCGTGCTTACCTCAGATCAAGGTCATAACGAAGTCGTTCAGGTAAAGAAACATGTCGATTGAGATGATTCTGAGTACCACTACCTACCTACATTGATGACCCTTCCCTCGATGCCCTCATTTTGTTTGGAGTCTATTGACGAAACATTCTCACCTCAAACAGCTTTAGTGACGTCACAAATGACGTTGCGTCTTTATGACGTCACGCAAGGTCCAGGAGCAAAACTGAAACATCGGACCTTGCAAAGAATGCGTGAAGTACATTCTCCCCGTAAATAATTGTTTGGCAATGAGGGCGTTTCGCTATTGCGACATTTTTAAAGGGACCCTCCCACCTTCAAAAAAGTTAATGAATTGGCACGAAAGTGATGTCGCTCGGTTCAGAAAGAGCGAAAACGAATATCTACCAAATTTCATCGAAAAATATTCACCGGTTTTCAAGATATTAGACTTTTACTTTTGTTTACTTTTTGGGATCTCCGCTGTTCCTAGCGACTTTATTTGAAAGTGCGGCATTTGTTGCGCGCAAAGCAGCATATACCACCGCGTGCTACCAAACGTTTTAGTTAAAGATTTAAAAATCGTTAGATCTCCGCTGACGTCACAAATTCTAAGGGGGCATACCAATGCACTAGCCCCTTAGAATCCGAAAACTGCAAGTTTGAAATTCCGTATCTCCGAATTAAAGCATTTGTCGATGTTGTGAGTGCCCAAACCGGTATTTGCAGGCCATGGCCACCAATTTGGCTATCTCAACTCAAAACTAATGTTAAGGTGGGAGTGTCCCTTTAACATTACATAGGCTCACTTATTTGACGTCATAGTTCAGCCTTATATGAAGTTTGTTTGGGGACTTAAGATGCAAAAATAAATTGGAAAGAAGATGGCCACATTCTCAAAATTTAATTTCTAGAAACGAATTATATGTAAAAAATCAAATCAAAAATTTTCCAAAATAATTCATATCACAAAAATCTTTGTTTGATTCCAATTGTGGGGATGTGCAGTTTTATATGAATCTAATGAGTATTTAGCTAAATATCCGCGGATGAAATTTATAGTTTTTTATGATAGTCATTAAGTGGCCTGGGGCAGTATCTCCCTAAGTACTCGACGGATGTGATTGAAATTGTCACAATACGAATCGCCGGGCGAGATAAACCCATAGCCGAAATTTAATTAAAATTGGAGAGGTATGGTGTTATTTCGCGATTTTTTTGGGTAATCTGTCGTGGAATGCCCCAGTTTCGTCGCGTCGACTCCGGCGTGTTATCAGACATAATAGCCGTTTTCACGACGGGCTATCCGGCGACTGCACCTAATTTGACGAAATCTGTACCTAATCTCTTTTACAGCAAATATCTTTATTTTATGAATTTATTTCAGTGTTTTAATCGATGATACTCTGATGACAAAGCAGGCATATAAGCAATTAGTGCAACCTTCTATAGAGCCTTGGTGCAACCCTAGCTGATAGCTACTCAGAGACACACTGAACCTAATTTGACCAAATCTGCACCAGATGTGCACCAAATGTGTACCAGACGGCCGTCGTAAAAACGGCTAGTGTCAACAGTCATGTGCCTGCTGTACCGTCCGATACGGCGCGAGAAAGATGTTGCCAGGACCCGCTCGGCATGACTTCATGTACTTTCGCGGTCTGGTGCTGGAGGTCGGGGCGCCAGCTTTCCCGTCAGAGGAGCGCTTTTGCTGGCCTCCCGTGACCCCGTTCCTTTCTCTACAGGGACGGCATCGTCGGCTACGTTGCCGAAATCGTCTATACTCGCATTGGGAGAACCAGGGGTAGCCAAGCCAGTAACAGTTGGTAGCATTAGGCCAAATGGGCGCTCAAAAACTACTACCCCATAGGGTTTCCATGTTAAATCGACCTTTTTCAATCGACTTTTTTCATACGTAAGCTAAAAGATAAAGTGTCAATATTATTGTGGGGAAAGGTAGTCTCAAGCTTCCTCTACAACCTTTCTATCTAGCGTCTTTCGATGCGGAGGCCATAACAGGTCCAAAAAGTATTGGGCGCTGCCCGAGGTACCAAAATCCCCTCCATGAGAGCACAATATCCTGCGCATGCGCACATTGCCTCAACCCTAGACTAGCGTAAATTAGTGATACTGCTAATGGACTCGATCAGCCAATCACCATCACTGATTACATTCATAGATGTCGCTAGCATCATGTAAATCCTGCTTGCGAACACATTTTAAGAATGAAACAGCTGCGCCATTTCTGCCTTAGATTGATTCCTTCCATCTTAGTATCAACTATACGCTTTTCAACTAACTTTAGACTAAGTTTTAAACTATGGATAGTACGTTAATTCTGGTACATATTATTAAAAAATAACTGCTTTATGAATTTGGCTTTACTTGTCAGAATGGAATACTCTATTTTTTTTCCATATTCAATTTGTAAGGCCGATGAAATAGCCGGCTGCAATGCGATTACAATGCAGAGTTCGATACTGGCTGATGGCTGGTCATAAATACAAAATATCAGTTGCTCATACATTACACATGCTTAACTTTCTCCCCTTCAAAATATGCCGCTTATGCCTCCGTATGCCCCAAAATTGGTCCCTTTAAACAACATTGTTCGTCTGTTGCAGAGCGGTGCACCGTAGAATGTTTATAGGTTACACGGTTTCCGTGCATGAATGGTTGTAACGGATGACGTGGATGGATTGGAACACAGTCAATCCACAAAGGTGTTTTTTAACATGTATGCGAGGAAATCATGTATTAAATCACCTATAACATGTTTCACGGTACGACTTTGCTCTCCCTTCAGTACCTCCCTGATCTCTATCCCTGTTCACTAAGGTGCAGACGCAGTTGAAGTGGCGGTCTGCGCTTGCACGGTGTACTGGCTGGTGTCGACCCCGGCTCCTGAGCTACCAGCCACAACTAATGTAAAAGTTATATTATTTCTAATTTATTTCTAATTTTTTAGAACGATATTACTAAAAAAAGCAAACCCGCAAAAAATGCACGCAGAAAGCGCATAGTGTAGCCAGGCCTTTAGGCCGTCTGGTGTCGTACGTGTATACAGCCGCAGTCCTTCAACGGTTCCGTCCCCCGTCCTCGCTCGAATATGGTTAGTGTCGACCCCAGCATTTTTAAAGGGACTATCCCACCTTCTAAAATGTTGTTAAAACCAGTTAAATTGTGCCCGACTTTATAGATTGGATGACCAGGAACACGGTTCTGGCATTTATTTTTCATTGAACATCTTAGACTTCCCATATTCCAAACACAAACTTTCAAATATGTGACGTCACAGCCCAAAATTGCCTCCTTCCCCAGGCCACATTACTGTCATAAAGCTGATTCTTTTTACTCTGTAGGCACCACAACAAAGTTCAGACCAAGTTTTAAGCGATTTTTCAACGAACAAACCCATTTAAATCAGAATGACTAAACGAGGTGACGTCACACTAACGGTCGCTCCATGTTGAAGATAGGGCCTTGTACAAGGCCCATTTTCAAATGAAGGGAACGAATTTCTTCAACACCAAGAGGCCGCGGGGGTTGTAACCTAGATAGATAGTGGTTTCTGAACCTCGCCGCAAACTTGGCTATCTCAACTCAAACCCCATGTTAAAGGTGGGATAGTCCCTTTAAGTAGGTACAGCGATCGTTAATCCGCAGTCACAATGATTCGTATACAGCTTGATCACCCCAGCTGACTTGCAGCTTTCATCAGTTGCTCGAGCGAGTTGACACCGAGCGGTTCATTCTTAAACCACATGTCATCCGCGGGTGATATCTTGAATCTGCTCTGCTTGAACCGCCATTGACAATTCCCGTGGAGTTGAGTTTGCTGACGCACAGCTTCATGATGTCTACCAGTTAGTATTTTCCCAGCTCACAGTTCCTAGATAGTAGATAGTATATGGGTGTAGCTCCACTGCTACTCAGGGTCTGGTCCTTCGTTTTCTTTTTTTCAATGAGCGACTGCCTAATAGTGAAGTGCTTAAGACCTTGGTCATCAGCAAAAACCAAACAGTCCTTTTTCAGTTGACGATAGAGTTCTCGCCCGTGACATCCAGGGATGCGGAGCCGGAGCCGCCGGAGCCGGCATATTTTGCCCGGAGCCGGAGCCGGAGCCGGAGCCGGAGCCGTCAAAAAAGGGAGCGACTCCGGCTCCTTTTCTTAAGAGGAAATAATCATTTACCTAGTTCGGTTTGACAGTACAAGGCGTGAAACAATGTGGTATTCAAAATAGCCTTGTTGTGCAAATACAGAAGCAGCGTGTACCAATCCCATCGCCTTTTTTCTTCCACCCGTATTTAATTGATCGCATAGGAGATGTACTGAGTAGAAGCCGGAGTCGCCGGAGCCGGATCATTTTACTCGGAGCCGGAGCCGGAGCCGGAGCCGCCAATACATTTCACCCGGAGCCGGAGCCGATTTTTTTCTCCGGAGCCGGAGTCGTCTGAAATTTCCACGGCTCCGCATCCCTGGTGACATCCTGTGTTGAAGGCTATCACGAACCATGCAGCCTGCTGCAGTTTCCGTGGATCAGTAGCGGTGATTTCGCTCCCTAGATATTCCATATAGGGCCTTGGATATTCCTTGGTCTTCATGAGATCTCCCCCCAACGCGGTGTGTGCCCTTCGCTGGGGACTGGCATTCCTGCTTTCCGTACAGCTTCCCCTTAGCAGTGAAAGTGACGTGAGGTGACGTTTCTTGAGTCATTCCCTCAGTCTAGCCATCGCCCCATGGGAGGGCTTACCCGTTTGTTTGGTTGCGACTAACGCCACCGTCTATTTGGGATGACCTGACGCGGTAGGTGATTCACTGTCACTGTCCATTACGTACGGGCTTCTGGTTGATGGTTCAAGAATTAAGACTAATCGTGAGAGTTAAAAGAGTGAAAATCAAGAGGTGGAATAAAGACAAATACTTAATTTGCAGTTGTGAAGAGCAACTAGGGGCAAGCCGTAAATAAATGAAGCCAATGACCTGCAGTGAACTGGGCTGCCTGAACTTTTCCGTCACTCATCGTGAGGAGAAGTCGGAACATAGCACTGACTATCAGTCGAGTCCGGCCGCCCATTTGAATCTGGTGCTGTTTGAACGGGGCGATTTGCTCGGACCTCCAATGGAGTCATGGACGGCCTTTACCTGCTCGTTCGCGCCGCCTCCCAGTTTATCGGCCGAGCGAGCCGGCGGGAAGGTATAGCCGGGTGCCGTGGTGCCAGGTCAGGTCGTTCCCCGCCGTTAGTTGCAGGGGCGCCAGGAAGGTTAACACCACTGGGTAACCTCAGAAGCAGAGGATGGCTGGCTGGTTGTAGCTGCTTGGAGCTGTGGCCCTATCCAATGATAGGACTATCGTTATGATCGGACTACCAACCTGGCGCAGGTAAAAAAGCTGTCGCTTGTTTTTCCGCTATTTTGTATCTCATTTAGTTTAAGTATGGTGCTCCATTATGTCAGAATGGGGGGAGTATGTGACCTTTGACATAACATTAAGCTAATTTATAAACTTTAAAAATTGCTGGTGCATGTACATTCTTCATTATTTTTTGACGGCCTATCGAGCGCCGTTTGTTGGTTGTCGCTGCGTGGTCAATAGCTGAGCTAAGGGTGGGGGAGGGCTTAAAATACACTTGCGCACTGTAAAATGGAAGAAAGCGGCGAGTTGTTTGAAAAGTGCACCGCGGCTACTGGGGCGAGCCACCGCCGGGGCGGCGGAGGCAGCACGCGGTCATTGTTGGCGGCAGCTGCACAGAGTGGCCTGCACTGCAGGGGCCAGCAGCGGGAGCATTGTCTGCGCCCGACCTGCCGGCGGGGGCGTCACACGGCCGTCCCTGCGCCGGGGTCAGGTCAGGTCACCGTGTCTCCGAGGTGACCCTGCACCGGCCGCCGCACAGTGACGGGGACGGGTGGGCACCGCTCAGTGGCACTATGATTGAGTTCCGGTAGTGGCGCCAGGGAGACCTGCCGGCCCAATATGGGTGTAGGAATTCGGGCCGTTATTGGATGCGCCGCGGCTGGTCGGCGGCCGACGCGACGGTCGGGACACAGCGCGGCGACCGGTCCATGCTGTAGCTCCTCCTGAAAGGTGGTCCCGGACGGAATCCACATGTACTGAGCACTGCTGCTGACGTGGGGGAGGGGCGGCGGGGCGACTCGGCTTCCCGGTCAATTTTCTATTCTTTACAAAAAGACTTAAGTAAAATTAAATGAATTTTCCTTAGCATTCATTAGGGGCAATGGGCAATTGGCAAACAATTTAGCTTTTATCTTGGCCAGAGGCGTCCAAAGACCCAGTTTCTGGGAGGCATGTTTTCGACAAACCTCGGCTCCGCCGATATTAGCCGTTGATAGCCGGTTAGCCGGCATAGGGAAATGGGGGGGGGGGGGGGGGGGAGGAAGATGCGAGAGTGAAAACCACTAACTGCTCGACCATATTTGTATTCAATGTGATATTCCCAATTGATTTCCTGCATTGGCAACCGTGATCAAATATAAAGAGACGGACGCAGGTACGAGCTAAGGGGGAGGAAAACTGGTTAATACACTTTGTGATACCGTATGCCGTTTACTACATCAAAATCGACTTTGCAGTTCTCGAAATGTTTAAGCCAAGTCCCTCCCCCGCCTCCTCCCCACCAAATAACGTACTTCTTGCAGAGCCCAACAGTAAACAAGGTTAAGCTGGCCGAAATGTGTGCTGGCCGAAATTCCGTCCGGTGCTGGGGAAGCAGGGAAGGGCCGTTCTGGTTGGTTCCCGTCCGGTGCTGGGGGGAGGAGGGAAGGGCTGATCTAGTGTCGTTGGTTCCCGTCTGGTGCCGAGGGGAGCAGGGAAGGGCTGATCTAGTGTCGTTGGTTCCCGTCTGGTGATATTATTCCTGTTTGGTGCTGAGGTGAAGCTGCAGGTGCCGCTATGTGCCGTCTCTTCCCGTTCGGTGGTGCGGGCAGCGCTGTGCCGCTCCGTCGCCGTTTGGTGCTGGGGGGTGCTGTGCCGTTCTGTTGCCGCTGGTTCGGCGCTGGGGGGTGCTGTGCCGCTCGTTGCCGCTGGTTCGGTGCTGGGGGGAATGCTGTGCCGCTCTGTTGCCGCTGGTTCGGTGCTGAGTGCAGCGGTGTGCCGCTCGTTGCCGCTGGTTCGGTGCTGAGTGCAGCGGTGTGCCGCTCGTTGCCGCTGGTTCGGTGCTGAGTGCAGCGGTGTGCCGCTCGTTGCCGCTGGTTCGGTGCTGGGGGGAATGCTGTGCCGCTCGCTGCCGCGGCCGGTCTCCGGAGGCCCTCAGACGCCACTCGTCCGATCAGGTCATCACTCAGCGGAGGCCGCGGGCTGCGAGTGCTCTCCGAGTCAACAGGCGGTGTTGATACACTGCGGTCGGACAGGCACGTACACACACACACTGCACTACGGTATACACCTCAGCGAACACACCACACACAGACACAGGAACCCACCGAGGAACGACGTGGCAGCGGAGCGATCAACGTATGACTGGCGCAGAGATAGCCTTGGCATTGAGTTTGCTAGCCTCAGTGGTGTTTTTGTGAGCTCGCTGATCTTGTTTCTGCAAAGGGCGTTTTTAGAAGGACTTGCCAGGGATGAACAATGAGTTTTTTTGTTAGAACGTCCCCACCCCGCAAACGTGGCCGTGAAATTCCAAATTTCACATCCGGTAACGATCCTTTAGCTGGTGGATGCCTGCTTTCATAGACGGACACAGGTCAGCAAGTGCATGTTGCAAACACCTATATACGTGTTTGAAAAATGCACCATTCACTTCTTTCTGAAGGAAAAAAAGTCCCTGGTATTTTCATGAAGTCTTATTCAGGGCTGCAGAGTTGATGGATTTTAAGATGTCTCCGACTCTGACTTCGACTCCGGCTTCCAAATTCGCCTCCAACTCAGACACCGGACTTTGCTCGTTGAGGCCATAAAATGAAATCAATTTTTTTTTAGGTCAGATCTTTTTATATTGCCTGAAGCGATCGTTACGCGTTTTAAGGCCTTACAAATAAGTACCTACTTTTTAAATAGCATGCAGAAATTAAAACAGGCTTGACGCAGCAGCCGTCTTCAGCCATTTTCAATGAAAATGCTCGTCCAAAACGGAGTATGCCCTTAGCTTAAACAAAATCTTATTTTGAAATGTCAGGAGTAGAATATCGTCAAGCAGCCATATGAAAGGCATGACTGAGCCATGCAGTGTTAACTCCGACTCCGGAGTCAGAGTCGGTAGGATTTTAGCGATCCCAACTCCACCTCCGACTCCGACTTCACAGCCCTGGTCCTGTTGGTTTCTCTGTTTGAAGACGGAGCCTGCAACGCGACACAAGTCGCTGATTTTCGTGGCATTGATGATTGACCCCTCGTCGGACCAAGTCGCTTCTGCTTTCCCGCGACACAAAATGCACTAACCAATCAGCGTGTTATATGACTAACATTAACCGGATGTGAGCAACAGATGAACCTGCTAACGCCATGTTAGTGACAAAAAACAATTTTTTGTAAAGCTTTGTGATCTTACTAGCCAGTAGGCGGAGAGTTGGGTGATTAGCTTCTGGCGGTTTTTTTTCTCCTGACTATATGCGCACTGGCATGCATAGTGATTAGTGAGATGGTGACCTGATGAACTGGCCTGAAGCCACCAGGAATTGAAGTTAAATAAAAACGTGCATGCACACGGGATTGTATCAGCCTGCTGGGCGGGCGGGGGTGAGGGCTAACCGTATCCTGAAGCACTAATCTAACACTTATTTGCATTACAGGTCCTGGAGCAAAGAAGCTCTCTGCATCAGCGTGAAACGGATCTCTGGCTCACCTGTGGTTCGTCAGAGTAGCGTACCAGGTACACTCTGAGCATACAAAGGACCAAGGATGAACTCTACCAAGAAGAGCCAAAAGATGAACTTTACCAAGAACTCTGGAAGCAGAGTATAGTGTACCAAGGACTCTGAGAGTAGAATATAGTGTACCAGGGACTCAGGGAGTAGAATATAGTGACAAAGGGCTCAGGGAGTTGGTCAGAGTACAGTGTGCTCTGGAAGTGGGGTACAGTGTACCACCAGGGACTACCAGGTCTACCAGAGAGCCCAGCCGGCCGCTGTGAACATGGCGGCGCGCCGGACGCTGATGGCGGCCGCCATGTTGGCCGCCGCCGTGGCCGCGGCCTACGAGTACGACTACACGAAGCAGGAGCTGAACGTGGGCGTGGTGCTGCCGTACTCGAGCTGGCGGCGCCGCGAGTACCTGAACCACATCCGGACGGCGGTGGGCGCGGTGCGCAAGGCGCGCGGCGCGCTCACCTTCCTGGAGCGCTTCCAGCTGACCGCGCTCGGCGTGCACATGGACATGCTCAAACTGTCGGCCAGCCCCACCAGTAAGTGCCGCCGTCCCACTGCGCCTCCCGGCTCCCGCTCACCGGCCGGAGCTGTGCCGGAGACGCAGCCAGCACCCGTATCAGTATCGGCGCCACCTGCAGCCGCGCGTGCCCGCCAATGTCACTCGGTTATTCCCTCTCCCGCACCGCCACAGAACAGACATACTGAAAGCTGATCATTCACCGCCGACCAGCCGGCGGCGACCGAGCCCAGTCCGGTCCCCCTGCTCCCGGTGCGGCCCACGCTGTACCAGCCGTACCATGGTAAACAGTGCTGAGTCGGTCAGTTATCGAGGCCTGGAATCCACTGTGCTCAATGCTCAATTTACCAGCACAAGGCTGATTAACTGTATTATCGCTCGCTAAATCTTATATTTAATCGAAAAACACACATGCAGGCTGCACGTAGCTGCACGTAGCATGACTTTCAGAAGTAACATTCTCATTGGCCCTTTAGTTAATGCCCACACACGTGCATAGGCTGCATAAGTGCATAGAGGTCGATTTTTGCCTTGTTGACCACGATCTTTTGCTGAAGGATTGCGTGCAAAAGGTTTGTTTCTTGTGACGAGTGTTGCCAGCCACATTCCGACGGCAGTGACGGCGCGTTATTGCGCTCCGGCTGGGCCGTCCCCTCGCCGAGCAGTCGGCAAAGTTTGTTCATACCGGCTGCACTGGGCGCGGGCCCCACTGTGCGGGGAGTGGCCGCGCTGCGCCGGCCATACCCGCCCACCGGGGACACGCTCCAATATACGTGCAACATCGACACATATTGCCCAATCTCGGGGCGTGCGACGTCGTCTGGCGAGCTGCGGCGGCTGCCGGCCGCCCCTCTGTCCATACCCAGCACCGCCCTCTGTCCTCTGCCTGTACCCAGCACCGCCCCTCTGTCCTCTGCCTGTACCCAGCACCGCCCCTCTGTCCTCTGCCTGTACCCAGCACCGCCCCTCTGTCCTCTGCCTGTACCCAGCACCGCCCCCTGTCCTCTGCCTGTACCCAGCACCGCCCCTCTGTCCTCTGCCTGTACCCAGCACCGCCCCTCTGTCCTCTGCCTGTACCCAGCACCGCCCCTCTGTCCTCTGCCTGTACCCAGCACCGCCCCTCTGTCCATAGTCATACCCAGCACCGCCCTCTGTTCTCTGCCTGTACCTAGCACCGCCCCTCTGTCCATAGTCCCGGTCCCGTAGCTCAGTTGGTAGAGCGTTGGACTCCGCGTGGTGAGAGCACGCGTTCCCGGTTATAACAGTCCGGGTTCGAAGCGCGACGGGCGCTTGACATTTATGGGCCTCCTGACAGGTATGGTTGCGGTTGGTGGCAGGCCGTAGCCAGACGAAGTCAGTGAGGGGACCGGCCGTGCGCGGCTATGTGCGCACGTTAAACTTTGGACTCTAAATTCTGCCATAGAACTGAAATTGCTTGATCGGAGGGTAGAGGGCAGGGTCACCGCAACAAGCTTCGCTTAGCGGTGGCTCTGTCCTTGTGAATCCTTCCAATCAAAAAGGTTCGGACTAAATTAAAAAAGTCATACCCAGCATCGCCCTCTGTCCATAGTCATACCCAGCACCGCCCCCTGTCCTCTGCCTGTACCCAGCACCGCCCCTCTGTCCTCTGCCTGTACCCAGCACCGCCCTCTGTCCTCTGCCTGTACCCAGCACCGCCCCTCTGTCCTCTGCCTGTACCCAGCGATGAAGGAGTTCATTGAGATGTGTGCTAAAATCTGGACGAAATCGCCCCAGAAACAACAAAGATACAGTCGTGTGCGCCATTTTCAGGAAAATCTCATTTTTGGAGTGTTTTGGGCCACAAAACACAAATTTCCGACTTCTAATTTTGTAAAACTGGATTATGTAGATCACGATTATGGCTGTTCGTCTCTCGGGCCGCGACTGCCCCCCCCCCCGCTGTTCGTCTCTCGGGCCGCGACTGCCCCCCCCCCCGCTGTTCGTCTCTCGGGCCGCGACTGCCCCCCCCCCCCGCTGTTCGTCTGTCGGGCCGCGACTGCCCCCCCCCCCCGCTGTTCGTCTGTCGGGCCGCGACTGCCCCCCCCCCCGCTGTTCGTCTGTCGGGCCGCGACTGCCCCCCCCCCCCCGCTGTTCGTCTGTCGGGCCGCGACTGCCCGGTGTTGGGGCCAATGTCCGGCACCGGTAACCCTGCGCCGCACTCGCAGGCCGTGCTCAGTGGTTCCCGAAATAAGCGGCCGACTGACTGCCGCCGGGCCGGTGGGTATAGCCCGCGGCCGCGCCGGCGGCGGCCACCGACAGTGTCTGCGGGCGCGCCGCGCGCGCGCGACTGGGCCGCCCGAACAGGTGACCAGGTGACCAGGTGACAGGTGACCGGTGACAGGTGACAGGTGACGCGTGCGACCCGCCGCCGGCTGAATTGTCTCCGTCTCTACCTTGGCGCTCTGGATAAGTCGTGTGATATGACTGCTGTATGGGACCGTGACATTGACCTCGTAGAATGATAATTATTGGCCGTTTTCACGGCGGCTTATTTTGGTCACCTTTAGTGCTATTTGGAATAGAACCTTGGCCCAATCTTACCAATGCCGTAAATGGGATTTGGCAGCACTGGCCGAAGTTTAAGGCACTAATATCAAAGATGTCCTTTTTATTTACATCCAGCTAATCTTGTCCAATGATTTTGATGGCGTGAATGGTTATGAATGTTGCCTGAACGAATGAATAATTGAATGTGGAATAGTTCTGAATGTTACCAAATGCCGTGAATGCGCATTCACGGCAATTGGTAAGATTGGGCCCTTTTTCCACATCCAATAAAATGCAGGCACTAACAAACTACTTTCTCAGATTTTCGAACTTATGGAGTTGTGACCCAAAATGAAGTTTGCTCAATGTGCATTCTTTGGAGCAATATGAAATATTTTGTAAGGTGACCGTTTTTATATGACTTGGCACCAGCAACGCTATGATTAACTAGCCAAATGCACGATTCGCTTTTGACGGAATTTCTTTTGGACAGAAAGCGTTAAATTCCTTAGAACTACCTACGTAACGCACTTGTCTGTACATACATATTTAATATCACGAAAGGTAACCAATTTACTTTGACTTGACCTGAGATGTCATCGGTGACACTGAGAATTGAGATCAATGCCTCTGAGTTACGTGGTAGATTAATCTTTTGACCCATCGAGGGATCCTTGTTTTTTTTCTAATTGGTCCAGTAGTATCGGAGACAGACAGGGGTGGCACTGCCCAACCCTAAAAGCACGGAGTCAGGTTCCGCGGTCAGGCACAGGGTCAGGTTCCGCGGTCAGGTACAGGTCAGGTTCCGCGGTCAGGTACAGGTCAGGTTCTGCGGTCAGGTACAGGTCAGGTTCCGCGGTCAGGCACAGGGTCAGGACCGTAAGGATCGGTCCATGGGATCGGTCCAAGGAAGCGTTGTGTCGCCGGCTGGTTCCCAGGCAGTGCAGTGGCAGGACAGCCAAGCAGTCCTCCCTTGGATCGAGCACACGGTTTCCGTTTACGACTGGGTGTGCAGTGTGCCGTCGGCTGACCGGCGGCGCCTCTGACAGCCTCTGGAGTTCCATGTTTGGTTGGTAGGTTCTTACCGTGTCGTGCTGACGGGCGGCGCCACCGTGGACCTCCGAGCCCAGGCATCGGCTGCTCGTGTGTTCGGGGCCCAAAGGGCGCGGGCTGTTTGTGTTGGCGGTATGGACCGAGAGCTGGTCTCGGGCCGACCGCCGACTCCGACCGCCGACCGCCGACCGCCGACCGCCGACTCCGACTCCGACTCCGACCCCGCGCCGGTCAAAGCGGAACCCCAGGCAGTGCTCGGTTTGACACTCGGCCGCGCCTGTCCGACACTCGGCCGTGTCGTGTTGGCACTCAGCCGGACCACTCTCGGCAGCTCATTGGGCGCCGGCTCGCCGCCAGCTGCGGACAGCTGCCGCCAGCTGCGGACAGCTGCTGGTAGCACTGGTGCGGTGATAAACCCACAACGATTGGTAACACTGGTGCAGTGATAAACCCACGGAGATTGTTTGTGCAGGACGTCAAACAGTGGGACTGCTGCACGGCCGTTCAACGGAGGAAACCCTGCCACTTTTCCTGCGACACGCAAAAAGTACATTTTTTATGACAAGCAAATCAGAATCTGAAGTATGTGAATTGTGTTTAATATACATAGGAGAAATGACCATAAAATATGCATGTTAACGAAGTAAATATTTTAAGCTTTTAATTATTAGCAATAAAGAAATAGTAATTGTGTGCCGGTTTTCATCAAGTTTCCTTTTAAAATTTACCAAATAAGCATTCTATGTCAAATACTGTTAGCAGCTGAGAAATACTCCGTCTAAGATGGTGGCGCATGTGGTTCCGAAGTTCTGTCGACCTGTCACACTCGGGTCAGACGGGTGTGAGACCTGCCCGGTGCCGGGTCCGACGGGTGTGAGACCTGCCCGGTGCCGGGTCAGACGGGTGTGAGACCTGCCCGGTGCCGGGTCAGACGGGTGTGAGACCTGCCACACCCGGGTCAGACGGGTGTGAGACCTGCCACACCCGGGTCAGACGGGTGTGAGACCTGCCGCGGGTGCCCGGTCCGACGGGTTGGGTGTCGCAGCCAGCCGTGCCTGGCGGTCATCCCACCCACCAGTCACACCTCCACAACAGGGGCCAGCACCGACACAGTGCAACACTGCGGTAACACTCGCCTCGCTCAGTCGTGTGACGTGGTTACATAAGACACAGTTCTCGTCCACATGTCTGGTCACCGGTGATCAGTGCTGGCGTTGGGCTTTGGTCACTTTCGCCCGGCATCGTCGGTCAGTTTTGGCCCTCAGTATCGGTCAGTTTTGGCCCTCAGTATCGGTCAGTTGTGACATGCAGTATTGGTCAGCTGTGACACTGAATTTTGGTCGGCTGTGACCTGCAGTATCTGTCGGTTCTGACCGGGCTGTCGCTCGGTTCTGATCGCGCTGTCGCTCAGTTGTGGCCAGATGTCGCTCGGTTCTGACCGCGCTGTCGCTCGCTTCTGACCGCGCCTGTCGCCCGTCGTCGCCGCCAGCCCGGTGGGGCGCGGCTCGGTGGGCGGCGACGCGGCGCGCTCATTCATCCGACTGAGTCTGCTTGTCATGTGCGGCGCGCTCACCTCTCGTCCCCTCTCCCCTCCCTCCCGGTCTGATCAGCCCCCCCCCCCCGGCCCGGCCCGCGTCCAACAACCTCTCGCTCATTTCTCGTCATAAGGCTACCGCTGAAGAATGCCGGGTGCATTTCTTAGTGGGAGGGGCCGGGCTGGAGGGCTTTGTCCCAGACCAAGCTGGAGGGGGTGTCCGAGGCCAGGCTGCCTTATTCGAGGCCAGGGAAGGACTGTGTCCGGGACTTGGCTACTGTGTCCGGGACAGGGCTATACGTGTGTCGGCCTCTCTCGGACACCCCAGTCGGACAGGCCCTGGCAGCGGCCAGCTGGCTGGGGCGGCTGGTGCGATATCCAGTAGATATCCGACGGGGACGGCCGGTGCGATATCCAGTAGATATCCGACTGGGGCGGCCGGTGCGATATCCTGTATAGATATCCGACTGGGGCGGCCGGTGCGATATCCTGTAGGTAGATATCCGACGACTGGGACGGCCGGTGCGATATCCTGTGTATATCCGTCTGGGACGGCCGGCCGGCGCCCGCCGCTCCTGTCCCTAGTCTCGCTTGCCTCGTTGAGCTAGGTTCTGTTCGGTCTACT
Source organism: Amphibalanus amphitrite (assembly GCF_019059575.1). Taxonomy (NCBI): domain Eukaryota; kingdom Metazoa; phylum Arthropoda; class Thecostraca; order Balanomorpha; family Balanidae; genus Amphibalanus; species Amphibalanus amphitrite. The sequence continues at coordinate 4,200 of NW_024882864.1, read as the reverse complement.
GAAACAGAGCCAAAGTGCCAATGACGGCTGCCGTTGCAGCCCTGCAGGCTGCAGCGGTGGCCAGCGGAGCTCCGCGCCGGCTCAGTGCCTGCCGGCCTGTACCTTTAGGTCACAGGGCCACGCTAACGGTCTACCTGGCCCACGGGCGCGTGGCACGCACTTCAATGAATAGGACGGACGACTCCGCTCGTATCTGCGCGGCTTCTTCAGCTCTGGCCAGCGGCTTCTTCTGTCGGTCCGCTGTCGGCGTCCCGCCTGTCAATCGGCGCCGGACGGTGGCGTGGCGCTGCTCCCAGCAGATCTGTGTGGTATGAGATCCACTACCTTAGAGAGAGAGGCGGCCCGGACCGCACCCCGTTTTTGCTACAGAGGCTGCTGGGCGTCTGCCACTGCGCGGGGTCGACTTTGGACGCCGGTCGGGACTCCGCCTGTCCAGATACGGCCGAGTTTAATTAATGCTGTATCTGAGCCCCTGACCTGTGCTGTAGTTGTGCTAACGTGTAAACATGTGTGCAAAGCATTTCGTGGAGGTGTCAATATGACGCCGATATTATAGTTGGCAGTTAATATTTCTGTGTGACTAAATGCGTGGTGATTTGCTTCAGAATTGATGAACGAAGAGGACTTTGCTTTAAACAACACAAGCACATCTGGTCGTTGCGCTGCCCGTTGTCTGGCCACCGAGTGTCGTGTGCGCGGCGGCGTGGTCCAGAGCCAGGTGTACCGAGCGGCAGAGCCAGGTGTACCGAGCGGCAGAGCCAGGTGTACCGAGCGGCCAGTGGCGCGCGGCGGACGGCGGTGCCGGCCCTCTGCGGCTCTGCGGCGGACGGCGGTGCCGGCCCTCTGCGGCGGACGGCGGTGCCGGCCCTCTGCGGCGGACGGCGGTGCGGGCCCTCTGCGCGGCCATGCCGCCGCGGCTGCCGCTGCTGCTGCCGCGGCTGCCGCTGCTGCTGCTGCTGCTGCTGCTGGCGGCCGGCCGCGCGCAGGCCGCGGACGGCGGCGACTGGACGGAGCGGCAGGCGCCGCGGATCGGCGCCGTCATCCCGCGCAGCAGCTTCGTGCGCGGCTACTGGCGCAGCCTGGTGATGCCGCTGGGCGAGATCAACCGGCGGCTCACCTTCCCCCAGCAGTACGCGCTCAGCACCGCCTCCGTCACACTGGGCATGATGAAGGACGAGAGCTCCCCGATGAGTGAGTGGCGCCGCCCCGGCGGCAGGCTGAACAACACTGGACAGTAGTGTGTGGCAGACTCACTCCTAATGGTCTGAGTCAGACTAACGCCCACTGGACAGTGGTAGACCAGCAACTAACGCCCATTGGACAGTGGTAGACCAGAAACTAACGCCCACTGGGCAGTGGTAGGCCGGTAACTAATGCCCACTGGGCAGTGGTAGACCGGTAACTAACGCCCACTGAACAGTATATGCAGACTAGCAATGGTCAATGGCAGAACCACGGTCACACGGCCACTGCTCTGTGGCAGCTTACAACTAGCCCCACTGGCCTCTGACAGCTTACAACTAGCTCCCACTGGCCTCTGGCAGCTTACAACTAGCTCCCACTGGCCTCTGGCAGCTTACAACTAGCGCCCGCTGGTCTGTGGCGGACTAACAACTAACGCCCGCTGGTCTGTGGCGGACAACAACTAACGCCCGCTGGCCTCTGGCAGCTAACAACTAACGCCCGCTGGTCTGTGGCGGACTAACAACTAACGCCCGCTGGTCTGTGGCGGACTAACAACTAACGCCCGCTGGTCTGTGGCGGACTAACAACTAACGCCCGCTGGTCTGTGGCGGACTAACAACTAACGCCCGCTGGTCTGTGGCGGACTAACAACTAACGCCCGCTGGTCTGTGTCTGTCTGTCCCGGAGGGGCTCAGTGTCTGTGCCCGCCCACGACTGCTGGCCCGTCTGTGCCCGCAGAGCGGGACCGGTGTGTCTGTGACAGAGCCACATTTTTTCGAATCACAGCTTACAGGAATTGACAGAATCATAAGGCATGCATATTGGTGTGAGACTAAAAGCCAAACACGCAAAAGTGAAATCATCTGAGAAGAACGGCGCTTCAATTCCCGACACCTTCATGGATAACGCGGGTCAACAGGGCGCAGGCGGCAGATGGCCTACCCCACCTGGACCCGACGTAGCGCCGACCCCTCAATTATCGGTCGCACGCCAATTGGGTGGCCACGTCAAAAACGGGCTACACCTGGCACTGCAGAGGTGTAAACACTGCCGCCTCCCCGCTCGCATCTACAGGAAAAGCTCATAACGGAACTTTATCTCTCCAAAGCGCAATCGGCCGGCATCCTGTGCGCCAACCCTCTGCACCTGCGCCTGGGATATCGCCACCGGCGCCGCCTCGACCTAGTGGATCGACACCGGTGTGAGCATGTCAAACAAGAAACAGCTGACGCAGGGACCCCTCGGGCCGTATCATGCCGCAAGTGCCGCAAATAGAAGGCGTCAAGCCATCAAAATTACACTCACGCCGACGAAGTTATCAGCCGCCGACAGACGCTAACCAAAAGTCCCAGTCACCCTCCCGGCGGAATCGGAGGTGCAAATATGTACATCCAGAAGAGCAGATGTTCCGTGCCGAGAGTGGGACACGCCAATGCCCATATCTGGCATTCACCTGACGAGCAGCGACGCCGACGGTCGGGGACTTCTGATACTGGACGGCAGCTGGGACAAATGAGCGTCCAGCAAACAGAGTAATAACTGACGAATTCGCTAATATCACAAGCGTTCCGCCAAAACAGGAACAGCTGGGAAGTTCAATGACCATGGCGGACCATACATACCCGAGATATCGTGATTACAACCAAACCAAGCAATAAAGCGCCGACGCCGGACAGTGTACCTCAGCTTCCCAGCAGAACAAAGGTGTGCACGACAGATGGCAAGAAGATAGCAAAAGTGATAAGCACTGCACCCGGCCCAATTACAACCAGCTGGAAGAAAGTCAATAACCAGGACCGATGCCACTCATGAGTCATCATACAGATAAAGATACTAGGCCTATCACGCCACACCGACGAATATCTAGCCATGCTTATCACACCTGGAACACCAACGCGATAATAATCTGGGTATAAAGGAACGAGGCAGTCATGGAAGAGGTACCGAGAAGTGCGCAGGGCACCGGAGTGCAGAGAGCATCAAGTCAGACCGAGGAGTGCACAGGACACCGGAGTGCACGGAGCATAGGGTCCGACTGGGCGGAGCGCAGAGGACACGGCAGTGCGCGGAGGATGGAGTACGACGGGAGGAGCGCGACGGGCAGCAGCTGACGAGGGAAGATCCAGTACGACAGTGATCGAGAGCTGAATCGAGGAAAGTGCACGCTCTCAGCCATCGACAACGGACAAACTGCTATCATCATCGACCTCTCGGTGACCGGCTTGGTCAACAACGCCGTTCAAGTAAGAATTGCCACAGAAAGGAAGTCTGCTCAATCCTTGCCAACATGCAACCATTCAGCTCCCGTCCCTCATATATTCACTCCGTGATTTGCACCAACCGGCTGATGGTTCAGAGCTACCTTTCTCGGGCTGAGCGTAAGGATTAGGCACATAACGACAACACCATGTAAGCTTCATTATTTTAAGGGGGGGACAAAGCGTTGATTGGGTAAATTTATTGGGTAGTTCGATAGGACTCGGGGGCTCAGTTTTTAATTGAATCGTTGTCGAATCATTGCGCCAGGGCTGGTCGGAATGACGAATTATGTTGCGCGATGGAAAGGTTTGTTGCGTGGGTGTGTAGATTTGGGTAACAGATAGCGCGATGTTGTTTTTTTTTTTTTTGAAACAAAAATCAAGGCGAAGGTACGTCTGGTAATCATGAGGACTGCGCTTGAAGTCGGTTTGTTTACTCCGAGATGTATTGCGTGAATAAAACCCTGAAAGTTTAGCGGCATGAGTATAAGAAAGGTCAGGAGTGATAACAAGGGCGATAAGGGCGACATTTATCTAACGGACGTGACTACCTGGCCAAATGTGAGCGAGTACGGGGAAACATCGAAATGGACCACCTCTTGACAATTTGTCTTATACTCCGATCTCTCTCGCTCTCGCTCTCTCTCTCTCTCTCTCCTCTCTCTCTCTCTCTCCTCTCTCTCTCTCTCCCTCTCTCTCTCTCTCTCTCTCTCTCTCTTTCCTCTCCCACTCCCTCTCCCTCTCTCCCCTCTCTCTC